>NW_006297811.1:4940343-4947230 GCF_000327345.1 Myotis davidii | reverse complement strand
TGCTGAAAGTAGGTTTCTGGCCTTTGCTTACAATGTTGCGAATCTGCTGGCTGAAGTCTGGTGGTATTTGTTACAAAGTTTCTTAAACTTCAGGCTCAGAGGCCTGCAGCCGCAGGCGGGAAACGTTGGTTTCCTCCGTCACTGAGGCAAGCAAGCCTTTTGTTAGTTTCAAGCTGCCTGGCTGCCGGCTGCCATCTTGGCTGTCAGTTAATTTGCATATCTCGCTGATTAGCCAATGGGAAGGGTAGCAGTTGTATGCCAATTATATACCATATTTCGCTTTTATTAGTGTAGATTTGTAAAAATGATACTTATCTCTTAAGATTGTTGTGAGGATTAAAAAAGTAAATACATAGAAAATACGTAGAATAGTGCCTGACTCATAGTATGCAGTCAATAAATATTCAGATGCTGCTTCTGGTTTCTTTTTTACTTGCTGTGAGACTTTTGGCTGGTACTTAACCTCTCTAAATTCTGTTTCTTCACCTGTAAAATATTTACTTCATCAATCACTGTGAGGAGGAACAGACAGCATGTATAAAAGAGCACAGATGTGAACTCAAGACGGTGATGCTGCTGACAGTGCTATAAACGCCTCAGTTCCACAAATTAGAATGAGCAAACTAGCAACGTTTAGTTTCCAGTAGCAGAGTATTTAAGAAAACTACAGTTTTTTTCTATCATTAAATCCCAACCTTTACTTTTCAGACAGTGTTAAAACAAGTTATCGAAGATGGTTCAAAATATGGATTAAAAAGTGAGCTTTTCTCTGGTCTTCCCCAGAAGAAGATTGTGGTTGAATTCAGGTCAGTGCCTATTCTTCTTATGTGTTTGTTAATCAATTAGCTGATCAGATGAGTGTTTTACTATTTATAATAATAAAAGCGTAATATTCTAATTAGACCGGACGTCCTTCTGGACAACCTTTGGGACGAAGCAGGGCTGCTAGGGAAGCCTGGATCCCGGGTGCCTGCAGCGGACAGAGGAAAGCCTGGGTCCCGGGTGCCAGAAGGAAGCTGGTGCTGGCAGCCGAGGGAAGGAAGGCCTACTCTTGCACAAATTTTGTGCATCCAGCCACTAGTTACCGTATAAGGGCTCACGAAATTAACGTCTTTAAATTGATGCAAAACACAGCACCTTCTTCTCTAGTGATACATTTCAGTACTAACTATATTACTCACGCTCCTTGCTGTTACCTAACCAATAGTAAAGGAAAATCAGTAGGGAGGTGGTACAATATCTGTTCCCATGCATACATCCTTGAAATAATGCCACTGTAAGTTTCTTGAAACTTGAACTGTTGCCACCAGGGCTCACTCCTAACACCTTTCTCATTTTCACTTCACTGTTACCATCTCTCCTCCCCAACTAAGCTCAAAATACCAAAACCTTAGTCTTCCTTACTCACTGATTCTCTGGCTTTTCTCCTCAGTTTTCATTTCCTATATACAATCAAACCTCGGTTCTCTAACATCTCCCATCTCAAATAATTCGCCTCTCGACCCAACACCCTTCATGCTTATACCTGTATGATCAGTCACATCTCTCTAGGGCGACAGAGGAAAGAATGTGCGAGTATGAGTCAGTTTACTACTAAACCTCACATTGTTAACATCCCCGGAAAGTATGCTGTGAATATTTGTGTGTGTATGTGTTTGGTGTTTGTTTGTTTTTTGCTTTTGTTACTGCTTATTTTATTAAATTTTCATTTTTTACTGTACATTTTATGTCCTTTTATTAAATTTTCATTTATATTTCATGTCCTTTTTGTTTTTAAAATATTTATTTATAGATTAAATAGTACCTGAGACATGTTCTATATATAAGAAAGGTTAAAAAAGGGAGTCATTTGGGAGTCTGGAACAGATTAATTCAATTTACATTACTTCTAATGGGAAATAATGATTCAGTTTTCGAACAGCCTTCCGGAGTTAAGTTCAAGGCCTGAGGTTCCATTGTACTGCTCTTTTTGTTTATGCTTGTAAGAAATGTCTAAAAATAACCTGTTCTATTTGAGTTGTATTCTGTAGGCTTTTTCTCTGGTGTTATTTGCCTATGGATTTGTCCCTCTCAACTTTTTTTCTATAGCAGTTACGGAGAGCTGGAACTTAAACGAGCATCTGAATGCTGATGAAGGCAGGGTTTCTTTCCCAGCAGCCATCTTTGCTCTCTGGCATTGCTGTGGGATGACCATAGCTGCCCCTCCCTTAGAAGTTTTCTAATTACTGTGGGGCTTACCATTGTGGTTTCAAAGTAGAGACAAACAGGTGGGGGATGGGGCAAAATTGATAGAAAACATTATTCTTGAATTTCTCCTGAAAATGAGAGATGACTGAAGAGAATGTTTTAAATATGTACTATCTTAAGTAAACCAGGCAACTTTCCCCACAAAAGCAAGAGATATAATCACTGTGCTCAAGAAACTTGCTCCTTGCATAAAGATGTTGATGATAATAGGTCAGCTAACTTGCTTAGGGACATAGCGCTGATTCTGAAGCCTACATATATAACCTTTACTGCCTCCCTGATACAGTGTTGATTGTCATAATATTTTGTCAGATGTCGGAGCAATGTGATGAAGTACTAGAGTAGATAACTGTACCTGGTAGGTGGTGTAAAACTTACAGATAACTACTATTGCCTCTCCTCTCTGCAAAGTCAGCCTTTCCTATTTTGTTCAGATCAAACCTGCAGGAGCACAGTCAGCAGTTTCCTCAACGTAGTCTTCTCCCACCCTCTGCTGTTCCCAGTCTGAAGTGTTCTCAGAGAACAGATTGAGGACCTCTGATTGGTAAAATGAGAATCCAAAAGATGAGAGTACCAGTTCTGACTGTTAGTAACTGATTTGGTGATCTCAGATGAGACCGCTTTTTTTCCTTGGTCTCTTCTTGTCTGGAAAATAAGAGCAATAATATTTGTCTTTTCTTACAAAATTGAGAAAGTTACATGAAATAATTATTTATAAGTCCCAATAAGTTGTCCAAACTATAATTCATTCATTGCAGCTACTTTGGTTGCCAAAGGAGTTGAATTTGTATTTTCCATTTTATTGATTCCCTTCCCAGTAGGAATATGGTAACAGAGAATGGCAAGCTGATGATTTCAAGTGATCTTTTATCAAGGCTAAAGACCTACATAGATTGAGTTCTTCTAATCCTAAGGGAAAAAATATAAAAGCTCTGTGAAAGCAAAAAAACAAAAAACAAAAAAACTCCTCATAATATAAATACCTAGTTTGAAAAAAATCAAAGATTGCAAAAGGATACTCAGTGAAAAGCAAGTCTCCTCCCCATCCAGTTTCCTGGTTCTCTCCTTTGGGCAGTCACTAATACTACTTTCTTATTTATCCAACTAGAAATAGTCTTTGCATTTATAAACAGATCTCACACATTATATATTGTTCTCCTTGCTTTTTTTCCCCACAAAACAATGTATCTTATGTTCCTTTAATATCAGAACATCCAGGGCCGTTTGTAATTTTTATTGTTTCATAGTAGTCTGTTGATTTTTTAAAAATCATCTTTATTGAGGTACAATTACATACTATACAATACAGTTCACCATATTTCAACATATAATTTGATGAGTTTCGGTAAAGATGTACAGTTCATGTAACTACCACTACACTTATGGTATAGAACATTGTCTGTCTTTATCTGTTTCATTGATTTTTGCTTTTATTTGTCTCGTTCTGTTTTATTTTGCTTTCTTTGGTTCTCTTTTTCTAGTTTCTTAAAGGAAAATCTTAGATTATTGATTGGAAACCTTTTTTCTTTTCTATATAAACATTTTGTGCTATGAGCTTTTCTGCTTTAGCTCATAGAGTTGCTTTTAAGGCAGTCCTAGGGATCACCTTGTTCTCATTCTCACAGGATCACAGATCTTACACAGTTTCATAAAACCAGTGTTTTATGTATGTTTCTGGTTTCCCAGTCAATTTACTTTTTTAGTATTGAAAAACTTGTGAAAATTTCAAACATATACAAAACAAAGGAGTGTAAGGAAATCCCATGTGCTCAGCACTAAGATTCAAGTCATCAACATATTGCCACATTTGTTTTATCTCTTTTTCCTTGTTGTCTCAGTTCCCTCAGCTGTAGAATAAGAGTACCTTACTTCACACCTCTCATGAGCATTAATTGAGTTAATGCATAAAACTGCCTGTCAGGTAGTGAGTGCCTTAGAAGCACTTGTAGTGTTAAATGATTGATTAAAACTTCTCAAAACACACAGAGTAGTGATAAAGGTGATGACTGAGAATTTTAAGTGGTGAATCGGATTTCTGATTATTCTGGGAAGCTTAATGCATGAATAATTTTATATTTTAATTTCTGATCCAGTAAATATTGATAGATATTACCATACAGAGTAAATTTCTTTGGGGTCCTGAATTTTAAAAGGATTAAGGATTTGTTAACTGGTGCACTAAATTTAATTCCCTATAGTCAACATTGTGTCAAAACAATATCTCTGAATTTCTTCATCTTTTTTTGAATCCTTAAATGTATCTGCGTTTTCCTCAGTTTGCCACTTCTGTGTATGGTACAGCCTCATGAATCACAGGGTCATTTTCACTACACATGATTCTTTGAGTTCTAATTTATCTCTGCTCTAAATTTGTAATTTTTAACTTATCTTTGCCCTAAATTACCAAAGGCCTTAGTCCCCAATGGTATTGAACTATGGAGGCATGACCTAGTTCACTTTAGAACCTTTGTTCTTAGCACAAAAATATAACTTTTGCAATTATTTGCAGTTCACCTAACGTTGCCAAAAAATTTCACGTTGGACATTTGCGTTCTACCATCATAGGTAAGTATCATTTCACAGAAAATATTAAACAAGTCTTTGGGGTACATTTGATAATACTGTCTAATGGTTTAATGCTTAAATAGCAATAGGACATAAAGGTCAAATTTATATGAGCCTGGTGCTCATTAAATATTACATGAAATGGGAAAAACTGGTTTAGAAGTGGAAAAAAGAAATTTGTTTCAAAACTTCAAGATTAACTCAGGAAACAGTTTTAACTGAAATGTTTGTTATGATTTTAACTTTTAAAAAATATGTATGCATATGGAGAAAATATGAAAATAGTTATGTGAAGATGATAGTAATCTCCCCAATTTTTTTGTTTGTGTATTTTGTTTTAAAAAAGAAACTGTTTCCTGGCAGGCCTGGCTCAGTGGCTGAGCGTTGACCTATGAACCAGGCAGTCACAGTTCAATTTCCCCCATCAGGATGCCCAGGTTACAGGCTCGATCCCCAGTAAGGGGTGTGCAGGAGGCAGCAGATCAATGATTCTCTCTCATCACTGATGCTTCTATCTAGTCTATGGGTGAGGAAATGCAGATACCAAAAATAACTTTTCCAAAATCACATAGCTAGCTAAGTATCATAGCCAGGGTTGGAAATTAGACAATCGGTTCCAAAAGCCTAGGTTCAGTCTTTCAGTTGGATTTGTAACGTAATAAGGCATTAAGAAAAAATAGGAATACAGTCTGAGTACCACCTGAAGAGGTGGCTCCTGTTCCTGGGACTCTATAGTTTGGGAAGACCTCGAAATAGGGAAGCTGCAGTAATTTAAGTCAGATACACATATAGGTGAGGGATTATTTGCAGAAAACTGGATCTACTCTAGTAAAAGCAGGAAGGGATTTACTACAGGATATTGATTAATTTACAAAGTTGTTGCGAGTGCTGAAGAAGCTTTGGATTAAGCTGGCAAAAATTACTCCTAAAACTATACCATGAGCTTGGTCATCAAGGAGCATCTCCCTTTTCTGCAATCACTTCCACTACTTTAGAATCATGCTGCTACTGCCGTAGTCAGGAAACTCCACTAGTCCCGCCTTGCCTTCTAGAATTCATACTAGCAAAAGAGGCAGCCCCATTCATTCTCAGTCTTTCAGTTAGTTACCTTGGAGGATACATGGTAGGACACCAGCCCTCTATTTGTGATCACATACACACAAGCCCCACAACTATGTTTGTCAGAAATAATAGAAGTAGTTCCCCTTCCACCTTCTGAATCTCATGCAAAGTATATCTGATTGGCTAAAGCTAAATTACTTCTGGAACTTTAACTGCAAGAGATTCTTTCTGGGAAATGTAATTTTTAGGTTTCCAGCCTCTGCAGTATGTTGAGTGCACACTAGAAGGAAAGTGGAATAGATGTTGAATATCAAACCAGTATTGGCCGTTCCGGGAAACCTTGGACTGCTGTGTGCTGTTAGGGAGCAGGCATGAGAAGATGGACTTCAGTGATTGAAGGAAGTTAAAGTGAGCTATTTAAAACTAAAACCAGTATGGCTCAGGTTCTGTAGGGCACAGCCAAATTATTGCTTACTAATTACTAAAACAGTATTATTTTCTGCCCTTGGGATTAACTTGGAGTAGCAATTACTCTATCGTGTTCCCAACTCCCATTAATGTTAATGAAAATTCTGTTCTTATGAAAGTTAGGGGATTTCTTGTAATAACCACCCGCCCAATAATGCCTTACTTTCATAGATGAAAACACAATAATGAAAGTTTTACTAAAAAACAAAACAAAAAAACTGAGCTGGTAAATTTTGCCAAAAGAATTTTCTGTGTTATATTTTGATAATAGAGAAGCACACGATTCCTATGCCAAAATGTTTAACAAGAATGAGAAACTGTATATTTTATCATTACTAGGAAATTTCATAGCAAATCTCAAAGAAGCTTTAGGACATCAAGTAACGAGAATAAATTACCTTGGAGATTGGGGTATGCAGTTTGGTAAGTAAGTTCAAGATTTTATTTTTCATTTCACTGTTAAATTTAATATATTTTAATATCATGTCACTTGGTCATCTGCACAGAATATAAGCAGAATCCCATTAGATAAAATAGTACCTCCT
>NW_006297811.1:4883897-4940197 GCF_000327345.1 Myotis davidii | reverse complement strand
GTTTCTAACTCTCTATCTCCCTTCCTCTCTGTAAAAAATCAATAAAATATATATTTTTTAAAAAAGTAACTCCTACATTTTTTTTTTTTTCCTAATGGCTCTTTTGCATAAATCTTGTATTTTATTTTTTAGAGTAATTCTCACCGCACAAGTAAGTTTGGGTGAGGAAACTTCACACATTCAGAGAAACACCTGATAATACAGGCCTCTTGTGGTTTTATTAAAGAAAAATCGCTTATATTTTTGAGTTAAATGGAGGAGTGCGTATACAGGGAAGAAGATAGGTCTATACACCCTTGTCAACCACAGCCCCTTCTGGGCCATTCTATGTGAAGAGTGATCTATTTTTATATCCTGGGCCTGTGGCCTAGAGGGAAAAGAGGAGTGAGATCCAGACAGAGGAGTGCCACAAATGATCTCCAATGTCCAGTTCAGTCAGAAACATTCCTAGTTCATATACACCAGAAATTAAGGTATAAGAAGGGCAAGGTAAATGTAGGTGCTAAAGCAGGAAAAGACTGAAAGCATGTGAAGTGCAAGTTTTTAGAAATCTCTGGCAACTACTATGTTTGTTTTAAGATCTAGCCTTTACACCAGCGGTCCTCAAACTTTTTAAACAGGGGGCCAGTTCACTGTCCCTCAGATCGTTGGAGGGCCGGACTATAGTTTAAAAAAAAACTATGAACAAATTCCTATGCACACTGTACATATCTTATTTTGAAGTAAAAAAAAACGGGAACAAATACAATATTTGTATTTGCATGTGGCCCGCGGGCCAGAGTTTGAGGACCCCTGCTTTACACTGTCACGTCTAAAGCATTCTGACACCCAGGCACACCCTTGCCCACCTTCTTGCATCACCAGGTTCCTAGTACCCAGCTCTATTCAAAGAGGTTTCTGTCTTACTGTCTTCTTATTTTTCTCCTTCTTTCCCTGCTACACAATGTTTTTTTGAGGGCATGGAGTGTGTCTTAATTATTTTTGTATCCATAGTGCCTGGCACATAAGAGGCACTCAGAATGATGAATGACTGTCCTGGAACGTATTTTACAATCCTAATCCAAGAGAAAGGCTAGGTAATATTTTAAAGTTTCTTTAAAGTGCAGTGTACACTGCTAGTTCTAAAGTTCACTGATAATAGTATGTTCCATGTCTAGTGAAATGGAATCAAAGCTTTCAAAAGACAGACTTATCAGGACCTTCTCTTGTGAATATTAGACTTTTAGTTAATAAAAATCTTTTTTAGACCTTACAGTTGATAAATTTGAACCTGTTAATAGTGCCCTTGTATTCATTGTGGAGGAATCAGAAAACATGCCCTGCATTTAAAAAATCTATCTGTAGTTCACAACAGCTGGCAGAGGTTTAGGCTCTAGGCTAGGGGTGGGCAAACTTTTTGACTCGAGGGCCACAATGAGTTCTTAAACTGGACCGGAGGGCCGGAACAAAAGCATGGATGGAGTGTTTATGTGAACTAATATAAATTCAAAGTAAACATCATTACACAAAAAGGTACGGTCTTTTTTTTTTTTTTTTTTTAGATTTATTCATTTCAAACGGGCTGGATCCGGCCCGCGGGCCGTAGTTTGCCCACAGCTGCTCTAGGCTCAATAGTCAGACTTAATAGATGGTATCTACTTTATGTTAGTTTGCCTGATTTAGGCATTTCACAGGCATTAGCAAATATGTGATGATGATATTCATGGAATTTTTTTTTTTAAATATATTTTATTGATTTTTTTACAGAGAGAAAGGGAAAGGGATAGAGAGTTAGAAACATCGATCAGCTGCCTCCTGCACACTCCCTACTGGGGATGTGCCGGCACACAAGGTACATGCCCTTGGCCGGAATCGAACCTGGGACCCTTAGAGTCCGCAGGCTGACGCTCTATCCGCTGAGCCAAACCGGTTAGGGCGATATTCATGGAATTTTAGCTGCAGGATTTTATTGTAGTTTTTCTCTAAAGGCCTACAGTGGTTAATGACCTGTTAACATTTCCATTATAACTGTCATTGTTGAAGAGTTTTAATTTTGGTTGTTTCAGCTATCCCTTATTGAAAGTTGGCAGAGATACCTAGGCACAGAGGTTTTGAAAATATATTAGGTGAAATGTTAAATGGAATTGGCCTTTTCTTTTCCTATTTCTGTTTTTTAGAACACTCTGCGCATCTTTCCACACCCTGCTTATTCCCAAGACCCTGAATCACAATCATATTTGCTTTTGCTTGAAAGTGAATAGAGGGGTAGGAGAGGCCAGGGGATTGCCAAGGGCGGGGGGAAAAAAGGGACACATATGTAATACCCTTTGTAATACTGTAAGCAATAAAAAATAAAAATAAAATAAAATTTAAAAAAAGAAAGTGAATAGAGCTGGTACATATTTTAGTCATCCTTCTAGTTCCTGTCTAAGCTCCAAAGTATCTATACATATAAAGAGGTAGTATGCTAATTGTCCGTTAATGGTGTCCCAGTAACAGCCAATTTGCATATTGACAGACCAGCAGGGGGCTGTGCATGCAGCAGGGGTTGGGCAGCTGGAGGCAAGTTTCCAGGGGTCTGAGGAGAGGAAGAGGAAGCAGCCACGGGAGCTCTTTCAGTCCCCCTGCACGGACACCCTGCCCCAGCCCCTGCACCCAGAGGGGGACAGACGGACACTCTGCCCCAGCCCCCGCACCCCTGGGGGAACAGGGAGGCTGGCTGGATGGGGAGAAGACCCAGCCTCGGAGGTAGCTGCAGCCCGCACCTCCGACTCCCAATCTCTTCCCCCGCCAGAGGCACCCACAACAGTAGCACACCAGCGACCACCCGTCAGTGCCTCCGGGGCCCACGGCCCGCTGCTGCCAGGCCCCCTCCACTGAGGCTGGGTGTGCCTCTCCTCCCTACAACTCCAGACCCAAGTGGAGGCAGACCTAAGTAGTCCCCCAGGGTCAGACCCTTCCCCCCGACAGCAGCAGCTCCGTCTCCGTGGCAGAGTGCACTGAACCTCACTGGAGGTATGGCTAAACCCGCCCTTCTAGCTTGCCTGCCTCCGCCTGGCCTGGCCCCCACCCCATTCCAGGAGATTGGAGCCCTGCCCTGAGCTGGTCAGCTTGAAACAGCCATGTACATTTTAAAGAATGATGCCAAGCAGGAAGGTTTGACAGTTACTCCCCCTTCAGCCGCACCATCGCCCTAGCACCCCCCTAACGCCTTGCCCCCCGCCAGCACCTCCAGGGATGACCACCGCTACAGGGCTGCTGGCCAGAACCCGCCCCTCTGAGGCCTGTGGAACCCTCTGCAAAGCTTCCATAGCTACAGTCCCAGGAAACAATCATGCCCTCTTCCCCTAATCAGCACCTGCTACCTGCAAGGGTACCCGTGAACTTAAAAATAATAATCTCTTCCCATTTAGACACCACTTACTTTATGAAACATTTCTAGGTGTATTAGCTCAGAACCTCCTCATGACAACCCAGTGAGGTAGGCAGAGAAGAGATTACAATTCCCATGGTATATGCATATGTATTCAGAAATGAAGCTCAGAGAGGAAAAGTGTCAAGCCCACTGGTTCCCAAGGTGCAACACATGCCCCACAGCGGGGGCAATTTCATTTTAAGTGCGGCAATTTGAGAATGAGTTAACAGTGAATTTTTTGCATTTCTTATGGTTCTAGGAGGCCTCATCTACAGCCTATCCTACATAATAAAAGGCTAATATGCAAATGACCGAATGGTGGAATGACCAGTCACTATGATGTGTGCTGACCACCAGGGGGCAGACACTCAACACAGGAGCTGCCCTCTGGTGGTCAGTGTTCTCCTACAGCGGGAGCGCCTCTCAGCCAGAAGCTGGACTCACGGCTGGCGAGCACAGCGGCAATGGTGGGAGCTTCTCCCACCTCTGTGGCAATGCTAAGGATGTCCAACTGATGGCTTAGTGGGCCTAAGCCATCAGTCGGACATCCCCCCAGGGCTCCCGGACTGCAAGAGGGTGCAGACCAGGCTAAGGGACCTCTCCCCCGCAAGTGTACGAATTTCGTGCACCAGGCCTCTAGTTGTATACATAACGTGTCAATAGCATCCCATTTTCTGCTGAGCCTATGTAGAAAAATGTACCCCAATCAGCAAAGCCCAGTGGCAGTAGCTCCTTTAGAGCTGAAGCTTGGTAATTGATACAATTGTAGAAATAGATGTTTTTTTAAATAATTAAACTACTTTTTATTGCTGTTGACCCCAGGCTGCAGATATCCTTTCAAACTGAAACTGTGATTATCTTTTAGCAAAATATTTTAAGAGTATAAATATTCACATTCCATACTAGGCATTTTCATTGCTGGTTTATAAACTTTAATTACTATTTTTTAAAAGGATTCAAACTAACACTGTCACTGAATGCTGAACTTCCCACCAAAGATTACCCCCCAAAAATTGTCAAATGGCAAAAATATGGCCAAATAAAAGAATTTCGTTGCTTGGTCACCTTGAATGAGAGAAGTAACCAGGGGTGTTTTGAGTTTTATCTTTTACTGTTTTCATCATTTGTGTAAGAAGTGATATAATATCCGGAGAATTCCTACCTTTGTTTTATTTTAACAGCTACAAGTTTAAAAAGGAAGTTTTGAAGTCACTTGCCATCAGTTTGTTTTCACAAATTTTGAGTGCCCAGTGTCCAGCGGGGGCAATTTTTGATTTTCCCCAGAGTTAGCTGCTCAACAAATGCTACTTTTATTACGTTTGCTAGGGAAGTGTTGAGCACTGTTAGTACAAAGATAAATTACTTTTACCTCTGCCTTTGATGAGCTCATAGTCTATTGGTTTCTGTAAAGTTAATTTCAGTAACTCAATATATTGAACTTGTGATTCAATATATTGAATTTGACTTGTGTCGGTTTATTGGGTAGCAAGTGATAGCATGTGTTTTGCAATGTTCAAGATACATAATTATGGGAGATTAATCTTTTTGTAGAACTATACCTGTTCCCTGCCATGACTGATCTCTACTGTTCCATTTTATAATGTTTTCACTTATGGATTATTGTGGTAGGTCTTCTGGGGACTGGCTTCCAACTGTTTGGCTATGAAGAAAAGCTCCAGTCCAATCCTTTGCAGCATCTCTTTGAAGTAAGTTTCAACAAACAATATTAGAAAATATTTCAACATTTTTTTTTTCCAGAGTGCTATACAGTTTGGTAACACATTTTTAATCCCAGAGGTTTTAACAAATGTTCCTTAAAACAAGGAACTACAAAATTGAAAATGTTGCTTTTATTTTACTGGGGAGTTATTTTAATTTTCAAATCCAAGAGTTCTTTTATTACTATTTTAGTTGATTTGGTACACTAGTTCTCCAGGTATCAAATCTTCTTAGAATAAACACATAGGATAAAAATTTAATAATACAGAGAGAAATTTCTGAATTTTTGTTAGTTGTTATATACTGCAGCTTTCTTTTTTTTAAATATATTTTTATTGATTTCAGAGATGAAGGGAAAGGGAGAGAGAGATAGAAACATCGATGCTGAGAAAGAATCATTGATCGGCTGCCTCCTGCAAACCCCACATGGGATGGATTGAGCTCACAACCTTGGCATGTGCCCTGATCGGGAATCCAACTGTGACCTCCTATCCTAGTTCATAGGTCGACGCTCAACCACTGAGCCATGCCAGCCAATCAATTCTCCCCTATCTCCCCTATAAGGCAAAAGAACACTTTTGTGCACCGGGCCTCTAGTTGTATACATAACATGTCAGTAGCATCCCAGTAGCATCTCTTTCTCCTTCCTTTGCAGGACAGCCTTTGTAGCTTTGTTTATGGTAGTAACTATAATTTATTTAGACTTGAAAAAACATGAGATTATACTATTTTTGCTCTTCTTCTGGTATGGAAGAAGGGAGGTGTGTTTCTCTCTAACTTTATATGGCCTTTTTTCATTTCTTTCTTTCAGCTCCTTATCCTGGCTCTTGCCCAATGTGAACTCTTCTATTCTACTTCATTTAGTCCCTTCATTTCTCTGTCATCAATCCATCCTGGAGTTGATTAATAAAACTCTTCCTGTCCAATTAATCTCCAAGGATGTGTTTCCTTTCATTGTCTCAGTTGTTATCTCTGCTATTTCTGGGCCTCACACGAAGAAATACAGATACACCATTAGCCATGTTGGTGATAGTCCACGGGCTCAGACTAAAGATGTTATGCCTGTGCTGTGTGTGAGGAAGAGTGGGTGTCAAAATATGCTTTATTCCTCTAGCCAAAGCCACCAAGAGCATTTTGTTAGTTTTCTTTTCTTTCTTTTTTATTAAGGTATTACATATGTGTCCTTATCCCCGCATTGCCCCCCCTCCCCCGCTCATGCCCTCATCCCCTGGTGTCTGTATCCCTTGGTTAGGCTTATATGCATGCATACAAGTCCTTTGGTTGATCTCTCCCCCTTACCCCCACCCTCTCTCCCCTCCCCTCCTCTCCCCTCCCCTCTGAGGTTTGAGCATCTGATCAATGCTTCTACTCTCTGGATCTGTTTTTGTTCATCAGTTTATGTTGTTCATTATAATCCACAAATGAGTGAGATTATGTGATATTTATCTTTCTCTGGTTTTCTTTTTGTTAAATGGTTTTCTCTTGCAGCTGGTTTTGTAGTTAAATTTCACGAAAACACATTCTAATTCTTGAAAATCTTTAAAGATTTGTAATTTCCTTCTGAGTCCATGCCTACGCTGCACTTGAAATTCCTACATTTTTATATATAATATTAACCATAAGATTTTTTCTCTCCCATTAAGAGTCTTATTGATAGGCAAGAGTTTTAAAAATAATTCTTTATGGTTGTCTATAAATAAAGTATGTCACATTAATGCCTGGAATATTTACTGTTATTTTATTGAACTTTGAATAATGGCAAGTATTTTTTACCACAAGCTTAGTGAACCTTTCAGTTGATCCAGGCCCACAGAGACAACCCAGGATACAGAAAATACCAGCCTTGTAGACCTTGTGTCATTCAGAGAACATTTTTAAGAATCTTGAGTACAGTCCTAGCCAGTTTGGCTCAGGTTTAATTCTGGTCAGGGGCAGGTACCTCAGTTGTAGGCTCAATCCCTGCCCAATCCAGGTCAGGAGGCAACCAATCCATGCGTCATTCTCATATTGATGTTTCTCTGTCTCTCCTCCTCCCGTCCACTCTCTCTAAAAATCAATGAAAAAATATTCCCAGGTAAGGATTAACAAACAAACATTTCTTGGAAGAAAATTACTTTTTAAAAAAAGAATTTTGAGTACCGCTTCACATGGGAGAGTAACTGTTCTCACCTTTCTTCCACTACACACAAAAATTTTTATTGAATCTTGAAAATAGTAAATCTTTGTTGGCCACAGTGTTTTAAATATTTTAGTAAAGTCTGTTCTTAAACTCCATAGAAACCTAAACATGTGTTTCTTTCTATGTAGTTTAATATAGCTTCCTGCCTTTTGAGACTCATAGGAAGGAGATCATGGGTCTGTGTTAGAGGTGACTAATTAATGGATACACAGAAGGAATAAATGGGCAAGAGTACTCCTATGAATAACTAAAAACTCAAGGAACAATGGCTTTGCTTTCATTAAGTGTTCTTTTGCCTTATAGGGGAGCATTATTTATGGACAAAAGAGTGCAAGTCAAATACACCCACCTTGCTGTTTGTAGTAGAAGATAGAAATCCATTAGAGCACCCACCTGCTCTCTTTCTCCTTCCTTTGCAGGACAGAGAAAATGCAGAGCCTGAAGTGACATCCTCCAGGTTATTTTAGCTTTGTGCTAATTCTTGCAGACCTAGATTTTATTTTAAAATTACAGTTGTCACTGTAGATTACTTTCAACAACTTTTAGCATAAATGTGGGTTTTTCCCCTTTTTTAAAGCTTTAAGCAAATATTATAAAATGACTTTATCCTGTTCCAAAAACAAACAAGCAAACAAACAAAAAACACACAAAAAAAACCTGACTTATGGTCTAACCTCTGGTTTTTTCCTTGTCAAATTGTAGTTGTAAGCTCTTCGAGAGAAGGACTGTGTTTTCCTGATCTTTTATCCTCAGCCCCAAATGTTACGCCTTAGAGGAAATGTTTGAATGAATTTGGTCTTGCCCCTTTCTCTATCTTGCATTTAAGTTATGCAGTAAAAAATCTGTATAGCTCCAGGAAAGGGCTAACTGTGGTAGGACACACTAGTTACCATTTGTCAGATTCTAACTTACTTTGTTATGTAGTTTACTAATGAAGAACCCAAGGACCAGACCCAGAATTCCAACACAGGTAATTTGGCTCCCAAGTGCACTATGTACTACACTGTCCTGCCCCCACTGGCACTATAAAAGTACCTTTTTGAGCCATTTATTTCCATTGGTTGTAATTATTTATATAGCTTTTTTTTCTTTCATCATCAAATTGCTGTAGCAGGGATGCAATTAGTAACTTAGTTTTGGCAGTTTCAACCTCTGGCGTATTTGTTTTGAATTTGGCTTAAGTCATCTAGTAGCATATTTTGTGTCCTACCTCCCTTTAAAATGCACCATGGTCACTATCTCCTTTTCAGTGTTTCAGCCAGGTTGGAAATGATACTATAGAATACTTTTAACATTTCTTTTCTGTGATGAAAATGTTTAACACTTTTAGTCATTTCTCTACTGCATTTCCATTTTTGTGCTCATTATTAGTTTTTCTATGTATGTGTAGTCATTCTTTGCCAATGACATCTGGTTGTTTTGTACATAAAATTAGGCCTTTGTAAGCCAACATTTGTAACTTTTTCATTTTTCTAATTTGTTGTAACAAAATAGGGAAATGGTTTCATAATAGTTTCTCCCCAGTGAATTGGCTGATGAGTTAACAAGTTAATGTTTTTGCTGTTTAGAATTTGTACTGTTAATTCAAGGAAAACATTTGTGATAAATTTTGGAACACTTACAAAAAGACTTTCCATTTATGTTGAAAAGTAATTTTTTATAGTAAAAAGTTAACAAGTGTTAAATCTAAATCATGGATATATAGGTGTCATCATTTATTTTTGTTTTAATGATGATATTTAGAAGAAATTTCTCAGGGTTCCTCCTAGATTTAAACTACTTGAATAGACCTTGATAACATCTAACACTGTACCTTTAGGAATATATATATAAACTTTTTTTTCTTTCTTTTTCTTTATTTTGCTACAGAAGATTTTAAAATTCGACTCATTGCATGCTTCTTATTAATATGGATTTTGATAACTATAGATATTCCTCTGAAATACTAGCAGCCTCTCAAAAGAGTTAAAAATTATGTCAATAAGTACACATTAGCTCTGTACCCTAGCTCTGGCATTTATAACGGTAACAAAATATATTAAAACAGATAATATTAGTTTTTTATTTAAAAAAATTTTGTTCATCAGTTTCGTTTGTTCATTAGAGTCCACAAGTGGACTTAAGATTATGTGATACTTAATCTTTTTTTCTGACTGGCTTATTTCATTTAGCGTAATACTCCCCAGGTCCCTCCATGCTGTTGCAAATGATAAGAGTTCTTTCTTTTTTACAGCTGCATTATATTCCATTGTGTAAATGTACCACAGATTTTTTTTATCTATTCACCTGCTAATGGGCACTTGGGCTGTTACCAAATCTTAGCTATTGTTAATTGAGCTGCTGTGAACATAGGGATGCATGTTATTGTCATTTTAATTTACATCTCTCTGATGATTAGTGACTTTGAGCATTTTCTCATGTCTCTTGGCCTTTTCTGTGTCCGCTTTGAAGAAGTGTCTATTTAGGTCCTTTGCACATTTTTTAATTGTTTATCTTCCTTTAAGTTGTATGAGGTCCTTATATATTTTGGAAATTAACCCCTTATCAGATGTATCATTAGCAAGTATGTTCTCTCATGCAGTGGGCTCCCTTTTCATTTTGTTGATGGTTTCTTTTGCTGTAGTTCAATTTGTTTATTTTAGCCTTAGTTTTCTTTACCCTAGGAGATGTATCAGTAAACATTGCTGCAAGAGATGTCTGAGATTTTGCTGCCTATGGCTTCTTCTAAGATTTTTATGGTTTCACAACTTACATTTTGAGTTTATTCTTGTGTATGGTATAAGTTAGTGGTCTAGTTTCATTATTTTGCATATACCTGTACATTTTCCCCAGCACCATTTATTGACAAGACTGTCTTGTATGCTCTTGCCTCCTTTTCAAATATTAATTGAGCATAATGGTTTGGGTCAATTTCTGGGTTCTCTGTTCTGTCCCATTGATCTTTATGCCTGTTCTTGTGCCAGTACCAGGCTGTTTTGAGTGGCTTTGTTGTATAACTTGATATCTGGTATTCTAATTTCTCCAACTTTGTTCTTCTTTCTCAAGATTACTACTGCTATTCAGGGTCTTTTTTGTTTCCATATAAATTATTGTAGCAGTGGTTCTAGATCTGTGAAATATGCCATTGGTATTTTAATAGGGATTGCATTGAATCTGTAGATTGCTTTGGGTGGTATGGACATTTTAATGATGTTGATTCTACCAATCCATGAACATGGTATATTCTTCCATTTGTTTATATCTTTCTCTATCTCTTTTTTCCAACATTCCATAGTTTTTTGAATGCAAGTCTTTTACCTCCTTGGTTAAGTTTATTCCTAAATATCTTAATTTTTGTGTTGCAGTAGTAAATGGAAGACAGCTGTGCTCACCACTATGCCACCAGCACTGCACTGCAATTGCAAATGGGATTGTGGGGTTGTTTTGTTTTTTCGTTTTTCTCTTCCTGAGAGTTCATTATTGGTGCATAAAAATGCCATCAATGCCATAATTTTGTATTCTGCTACATTGCTGAATTCATTTATTGAATCTAGTAGTTTTTTGATGGAGTCTTTAGTGTTTTTTATGTACAATATCATGTTATCTGCAAATAATGATAGTTTTACTTCCTCCTTTCCAATTTGGATGCCTTTTATTTTATAAAAATTTTTGTAAGTCCAAAATGATCCCCATAATATTTTATTTTTACCTTGCTCCATTCTAAATGGATTTGAGGTAATGACAGTGATGGGCACTTAAAAAAGACACAAAAAGTCAGAGGATAACATATAATTAGGAAATCTATATATATAAAAGCATAATATGCAAATAGATTGGATAGGGGAACGAACAGTCGCTAATGTGCACTGACCACCAGGGGGAAGATGCTCAATGCAGGAGCTGCCCCCAGCCCACTGGCCCCGATCACCCAATGGGGGCCTGCTGGCCAACCTCTCAGCCCCTCCCCCAGCCAGCAGGCTCCGATCGCCCAATGGGGAACAGGGAACCAGGGTGGGTGGCGGCGGGCAGCGCCAGGCCAAGGCAGTGCAAGTGGGGCCATGATCACACTGCTGGGTGCCCCACACACAGAAGACAACTGACGGCGGCGGGCAGGGCCAACTATCAGCAGCCAGGGAAGAACGGCCCTGATCGCAGGCCAGGCCTAGGGACGCTACCCATGCATGAATTTTGTGTGCCGGGCCTCTAGTAGTATATAAGAGATTTGACCCTGAGTTTCCCTGTATCAGTAGCAAAAATAAAAGTAAAAAATAGTAGTAAGTGAAAATATAGGGCAAGATCAAAACCAACTTGATGAGTGCTAATTTGATGAGTGATCTCATGATGCTCTCATTCTTTAAAATGTGGAGGAAAAGTATCTACTCCTTAAGAGAGCATACTTTTTCTGGTGTTGAGTCCCAGAACAATTCCTCAAACTTAAGAAGATAATTCAAGACTAAATTGATTCTAGACATCCAAATAATTTGCCTTTTTATTTCCTTTGTGTCTAGATCTAGGCTCAAAAGAAAGCTGTTTTCAAATGCATACTTTCTAAGAGTAAAAACTTTGTAGTAGTTGTAAATTAAAACCTACACTTTCAGAAGTACACAGTATTAAGTTTATTTGTGAAAGAAAAGGCATTTCTTTTCTAAAACAGTGATGAATGTTAATTATAGTTTATACTAGAGGCCTCATGCATGAAACTCGTGCAAGGGGCTTCGTCCAGACAGTCGTTCTGCTGTTTGGCCTAATTAGCATATTAACTCTTTATTATATAGGATTGTGCCTTTATAAGCTAATTGTTAGGTGCCAATTGCGGGGTTTTTATTGTTCTGTTTGACAGTGTCAGTTGATTTTCAGTAATATTTGGTTTATAACTACAAATTGCTGAAATGCCAAGATTCTTAAAGTATTAGAAAGGGTGGGGGTTTTTTGTTGTTTGTTTGTGTTGTTTTTGTTTTGAGGAAGGGAGAGGAAGAAATAGAAACACCAGTGATGAGAAAGAATCATTGACTGGCCACCTCCTGCATGCCCCCACTGAGGATTGAGCCCAAAATCCTGGCACGTGTCCTGACGAGGAATCGAACTGTGACCTCCTGGTTCACAGGTTGACACTCAACCAATGAGCCACGCTGGTTGGGCAGAAAGGGTTTTTATGTTTTGTTTTACTTATTTCTATTTTAAAATTTAAGAAAGGAAAAAGATTTTGGTTAAGTTTTTTTTTTTTAATACATTTTATTGAGTTTTTACAGAGAGGAAAGGAGAAAGATAGTTAGAAACATCGATGAGAGAGAAACATCGACCAGCTGCCTCCTGCACACTCCCCACTGGGGATGTGCCCGCAACCAAGGTACATGCCCTTGACCGGAATCGAACCTGGGACCTCTCAGTCCGCAGGCCGACGCTCTATCCACTGAGCCAAACCGGTTTTGGCTTGGTTAAGTTTTTCAAAGAATATTCTTACTAGTAGTTTGAATGCTTATTAGATTTTTAAATGTTTGGCTATTTGAGTTTAGAGTCCTAGATTTAAAAAGACTAAAATATTTCCTCTTCTGAAAATAAGGGTATTTTGTGTATGTTTGCTTATGAATTGTGTGTATATGTTTGAGAGAGAGATTGATTTTGAATCATAAACTATATATGTATATGTCTACTCCTATAGGCTGGAGTAGAGGCATATCTCATTGTATTGCACTTTGCTTTATTGCTCTTCATAGTTGTAGGCAATCTTGAGGTATGCCTGTATTAAGCAGTTGTCATTGTAGATAGGTCATTCAAGAGTCAAGAAGTTTGCAACTTACTGTCTTACATTGACTCTCTCAGTTGCCTATACTTTACCAAATCATGTTTTTCTGTTTTCTCACTTATTTGGACTTACTCATAGGACCATATGGAAATTAATTTTTATGATATGTGCATCAGGTCTCCCAGGTTTGGTGATTCACTACGAGGACTCACAGGACTCAGCATATAATTGTACTAATAGCTATTATTTATTACAGCAAAAGCATGCAAAGCAAAATCTGTGAAGGGAAAAGGCACTGGGGAGAAGTCTGGAGGAAACCAGGCCCAAGCTTCCCAGGGTCCTGTCCTAGTAGGGTCACACAGGATGCACTTAATTCCTTCAGCAGCCAGTTGTGACAATGCATGTGTGAAATAATGTCTACCAGGGAAACCATTAGATGCTCTGCGTCCAGGGTTTCTTTTGGAAGATCATGTAGGTACCCTCTACATAGCATGTACTAAAATTTCAAACTCCCAGAGGAAAGAAACTGTTTAGCATAAACCGTAGTGTTTGCACGAACAGTTTAGGCACAGTGAGACACTTTTATCAGTGAGGTTGGTGAGAACATTCCCAAAATCCAAGTTCCTAGATGCCAGTCAGGGGCTAACCTTGCAAACAGAACGTTTAAAGGATTTCAGTCTCAGACTTGCTATTTTAACTCTTTTCTACACAATATAGTTTAAAGAGGAAAAATATATTAGGGTAGTTTTTACTTTTAGTTAGGTATGTATTCATTCAATTCTGCCATTCCAATAATTAACACAAGCCATCTATGAAAGATGAGATATTTTTACCTTGAGACAGATGTTTAATGCCCTGTCCCTTGTGGGTAATATCTCATGGGTATAAGCCATATTCTGGTTTTCCCAACATATTCTCCAGCAATCAAAGCATTTTCTCTGTAAATACTCCTGCCATGATATTTTGATGATATTACTGTCAGAGTTTAGAGGCCTGATTTTTTTTTTGGTTGTGTGTCAAATTTTATTACTTTCATGCTACTTTAATAGTTTTCTGGGGGAAAATTATGGGGGTAGGTAACTTATTCCTGTTTCTCTCTGGAAGTGAGTTACAACTTGTAAATAAAATCTTTATAGTCCATATGCATAACTTCAAAACTACTTGAGCTATAATGTCAATTTTTAACCTTGTATTTTGGAAACTGGAAAATAATTAACTGTGTTGTGGACACAGAATTCTAGAACTGCCAGAGTCCTTAATAAGCTCTCCAACTCCACACCTGTCATTGGGTGGTACAGAGCTGAACCAGCCAAGGCAGATGGTGCAAAAGCACTCCAGCAGTGAGGGCTCTACGCATTTTCAGGAGCCCACGTTGGAGTATAATTAAGCTAAGCTAACTGTCCTGGATCACCTATTTTACTGGTCTTTTGTGCATTTAGAGAACAATTAAAAAATATTTCATTAAAACAACTGCTAAATCATTCTTTGGCCTTTTCTTTGCCAGATTGAGCCAAGTTGCAGCAATAACAATTTGACTTTTAAAAATAAAAAAACAAGACATGCTATTCTAGTCTAAGCCAGGCTTTCTTAATGTAAGGGTCTGTGAACTTGAATGGGAAGAAAAATTTACACATTTTCACTAACCTCTATCAGAAAGTTAGCATTTTCCTTCATTACTATATCTTAAATAAAAAATATTTGGATAACTGTATTTCAATGTAATTATTTCCTTTGTAAATGTATGTATTTTACTTTATGCATTTAGAGAAGAAGGGGTCCATAGGGTTCACTAAAGGCTCATGGCAACAAAAAAAAAAGAAAAGGTTATACTCTGTGATGAGGGTAGTTGGATAACCTTTAAATGAGAATTTTTAGGGTTTTTTTTTTCTTCTTTTCCTTATTGAAGATAACTGTGACTAGTAATATGTATTACTGTTGTGCTTTTAGGTTTACGTACAAGTTAATAAAGAAGCAGCAGAAGACAAAAGTGTAGCCAAATCAGCACATGATTTCTTCCAGCGATTGGAACTAGGTGACATGCAAGCACTTGCACTATGGCAAAAATTTCGGGACTTGAGCGTAGAAGAGTACATTCGGATTTACAAGGTACCTGAGCTCTCTCCTGCTTTCTTGAGATGTGGTGCAGCTCTTGACTGGTACCTCCAGGCAGCCATATTTCTTCTTATGCTCATGTTTTAAGAATAGACTTGTCATTGAGTTGGAATTTAGGACTCAAATATTGTTCTTTGGGCTGAAAGTTAGAGCTATGAAATAATCCTACAGCCTATAAGCTTAACAGACTGACATTCTGATACTTCATTTCGGGGAGGCTTTTCTTTTCTCTATCATTCCTTCACTTTTTTTTTTTTTTACAATTTTTTCTTCATGATGGGTATAAATTTGTTCATTTAATTAACATTTTAGGGCATGGGAAAAATACAACAGTGAATAAAAAAGATAACTTTTCTCATGGACTTTACATTCTAGCATGGAGACAGTGCATTAAACAAAGGCAGTGTGAATTAAATAAGAGCATGTAGTCTGTTAGATGGTAATGATGCTGAGGAGAAAAATTAAGCAGGGTAGAAAAGGTCAGGCATGCGTGGACTAAAGAGAGTTTCTGTAAAGAAGCCCATGTGGCTGGAGTAGGTAAGCAAGATGCGGACTATAGGAGAGGAGATTGAAGAGGTTATAGAGTGGGACGTGATGTGGGATATTTTCCAGGCTGTCCAGTCTGGCTTCGTGAGGTGATGGAAATGTCCTGTATCTTTGCTGTCCAGTATGGCAGCCACTAACCTTGTGTGGCTATAGTGAGTAATGTCATTGAGAAACTAAATGTTTAATTGTATTTCATGGGAATTTCAATAGCCTCCTGTGCCTAAAACTACCCTATTGGACAGTATGATACTGTTGGGAGGACTTGACTGGTGGGAGGAGCCTTTAGAAGATTAGAGCAGAGGAGTAACTTGGTCTGTGTGCCAGACTGTAGGGCAACGGTTCTCAACCTGTGGGTCATGACCCCTTTGGGGTGGGGGGTCGAATGACCCTTTCACAGGGGTCACCTAAGACCATCGGAAAACACATATATAATTACATATTGTTTTTGTGATTAATCACTATGCTTTAATTATGTTCAGTTTGTAACGATGAAAATACATCCTGCATATCAGATATTTACATTACAATTCATAACAGTAGCAAAATTACAGTTATGAGATAGCAACGAAAATAATTTTATGGTTGGGGGTCACCACAACATGAGGAACTATATTAAAGGGTTGCAGCATTAGGAAGGTTGAGAACCACTGCTGTAGGGCATCCTATTTTGTCTTAGGGTAAGGTAAAGGACATTTGAGTAACTCTTTTTCTTTTGTTTCTGAACCCTTTTAGCGTCTAGGAGTACATTTTGATGAATACTCAGGAGAATCATTTTATCGTGAAAAATCTCAAGAAGTCTTAAAGTTGCTGGACAGTAAAGGACTCCTGCAGAAAACAGTGTATGATCAGGCTACTATTCTTTAGTAAAGGTTTTTGTTCTTTTTTGAAATTGGTGTTGATATATTCACTCAGTAAGGACAACAGAATGTGCTTTGCAGCCCTTTCTGGCATTTTTTTTAATAGTGCTTTTGCTGTTCGAAGTACTTTTACACATGCTGTCTTTTGCTGCCATAACAAAAGTCTGGTAAGGTTGGGAGAAAGGATGTTATCTGCTGTTTGCACATGAGCAAACAAGAACAGAAGGTACGCATGACCTGCCTAAGGTCACAACGGCTGATAATGGTATAACTGTAAAAAAGCAATAGAATTAACAACTTCTTACTTAACCCTGCCTTTTTAAAAAAAAGTAATCCTATCCTCTTCAAAAAAAAGATTTAAGGCAGCTTATGAAAATAGGTGTAATACAACAAGCTTTTGAAAGAGTAAAGGAGAAAATCAGGAAGTGGGGGCAGAAAATAATATGAAGTTAGGGTGATATTAGTACGTCATGTAACACACACTGGGATTCTGTTTCCTGGCTTAAGGTAGATTTCTAATTTAGCTTTGAGCTTCCCGTCAACCAAACAGACAAATAGTACCAGTCCTAGCAGCCCAGATATTTGTAATGTTGCTTAGAGGGGCCGCTTTTCATAGAACCAAAGAGCAATTTCTTTTGCCGTCTTTATAAGGAAGACATGGAAACTGTTTAATAACATCCTTAGCAATGTCGTTAAGGAAAATTTTTAGACTACTGTATACAAATTCTAATTTTTGCTCAGGCAGGAAAGACAATAACAAAATCCCATGGTTTTTATTACTCAAGGGTACTTTATGGCATCTCAAAGCTAGACCAATATTTAATATTAAAATAACTGGAATTAGAGAAAAAATAACTACGGTTGTAATTGCATTTTTTTAGGTATGTTTATGACATTATCTAAGTACCTTACCCAGAGTTACAAGGTAACCAAATATTAATTGCACTAGAGGCCCAGTGCACGAAATTCGTGCACTTGGGTGTATGTGGGGGGGCCGTCCCTCAGCCTGGATTGCGAGAAGGTACAGGCCAGGCTGAGGGACCCCACTGTTGCATGATTGAGGCCAACGAGGGACATGGGAGTTTGGCCAGCTGGGGAGCGACCGTAGCAGGGCTCCAGGGTGTGCCTGGCCCATCTTGCTCTGTCCCAATTGGCCAGACCCCAGCAGCAAGCTAACCTACCAGTTGGAGCATCTGTCCCCTGGTGGTCACTCCATGTCATAGCGATTGGTCTACCGGTCAACTGTCTGCCCCCTGATGGTCGGTGCATGTCATAGCAAGTGGTTGAGGGACCTTAGCATATCATTAGCATATTACACTATGATTGGTTGATTGGTTGACCGGACAACCAGACAGTAGCATATTAGGCTTTAATTATGTAGGATTATACCCACTCTTAATAGATTCATGGTCAGATTCCATCTTATTTTTCTTTGTTGTTGGTTATACCACTTATTGCTACTTAAGCAATAAAAATAGCTTCTGGTTTGCCAAATATAATGTTATAGATATTATACTTTTAAAGGTCTTAATTTTTATTATGTTGCTTCAAGTTACCGTTTTGCATTTCTAGAAAAGGAACGGCTGTAGTGGATCTTTCTGGGAATGGTGACCCTTCCTCAGTTTGTACTGTGATGCGTAGTGATGGGACATCTCTGTATGCAACCAGGTTTGTATCTTATGTGAAGGTCAGCATTAGAATTAGCATGTGTATATGACTTCATGTTATTTGTTCTAGAGTTAATGCTAAAACAATTATGTTATCCTCAAAACTATTACCAAAGGCTAGTTTCTAAATCTCTTGTTCTCATCACTAAAAATATACTTTTTGGGTTTCTGTTTAGTGCAAGTTATATTGCCTGGAAAGGTTAAAAATCATCAGAAAAGTGACTGAAAACTACTTACAATTTGTTAAGTAAACATCATAGGATTCCACATTATTCTACCAACTATAAAATTGAGATTTCTTGTAATCAACTATAAATACTTTACAATTGCATAGTGGGAGGGAATGTATGCTAAAAGGTGGCTGTGTGAGCTCAGTGGTGTCCTCACTCTGTAAAGACCATCTTAACAATCAGACCTCATTCTGATTGTGGTAAAACAGGCCATTTCACTTAAATTTTTTTCTTCTGTCTCCATGACTGATTCCTGTGGAACAAAGCAGTCTCTGTTAGTAAGATCTAGGATTGTCAAACACACTTATTTCTGAGACAAAGCTAATAGGGAGGAAAAGACAGAAAAATAAAAAAGCCACACAAGCAAACATGGCCATACTCAAGCAATGCTGGCAAAAGGCTCTAGTCTCCCGGGCTAGTTTTATATTACATCACAAACCTCTTGTAAGCATAGTGAAAGTAATGATATTTTAAAAAAATTTTTGTTAACTACTATCATTTGTTCCAAACAGTTTTAAACAGCCATCCATCTACTGTCCTTCAGAAAATTCATCTACTTTTTATTACTTTTTGAAATGTCCTTTTATCAATTCCATACAGTTGAGGGTGAGATATGAAAAGAACTTATATATCTAAGAAGTCCATTTCTTTTTCCAGATACAAAAAATAAATAGTAGAAAAAATTATTCTGCCAGCTAACTATTGCTGGACAGATTACAAAAGAAACCCATGAGCAATCCTTATAAGAATTGTGTCCACTCAGAATGGAAGTTCCATGACATGAAGACTCTGTAACTGCCCTGAATCTGGTATTGTTTTGTGGTTATTATTAGGTCTAGATTTTTCTGTGTACAGTCATCCCTTTGTATCCATGGGGTGTTGGTTCCAGGATGCCCCACAGATACCAAAATCCATAGATGCTTAAGTATAGTATTTGCATCTAAACTACGCACATTCTCCCTTGTACTTTAAATCATCTCTAGAGTACTTAACAATTCTAGTACTATGTAAGTAGTTGTTACACTGTATTGTTTAGGGAATAATGGCAAGGAAAAAAAAGTCTATACATGTTTAGTACAGTTGCAACCATGATAGAGCAGTCCTGACTACACAGTACACATATATCAACAACATAACCTTTTTGTCCAAAATTTCCTATTTACAGTTGTGATACCTGTGGGTGTGGAGGACCAACTGTATTTATCATAATACTTACACTTTCTCTTTTTTCTTTGGAAAATGATTTTCTTTTTGCTACTTGTTTGAAGTGTTTGATTTTTTGCCTTGCTCTATCTTTAGTTATTTCTGCCCTTTCATTGGGTTCCTTATAGAATACATCTGTGTAAGTGTGAGTTAAAGGAGTTGTTATAACAACAAAGAAAAGTATAGAATACTGACAAGAGCACAGGGTGAGCCTGGATACCTGAACTTCTGAGACCAGGCCCATCACTTACCCTCTCTGGGCCATGGTTCCATACTTTGTGAAATGAGAGGCCTGAACTAAATGACCTGGCATATCTTCTAGCTTTCAATTCAAGTTCTACAAACTCAACCTACAACTTTTTCTTATATTCCTCTCGTTTATTATTTCAACGGATCAGAAGGTTTATCTGTTTTGTCCTTTGCTCAAACCAAAAACTATAATTGGGGTATATATATGTGACTTCATTTTGGGAATAATTGTCTAGACCAGTGTCTCACAACCTTTTTTTTTTTCCCATTATAACCCCTCTCGGAACCATTTTTCCTACTTGCCTACTCTCATGAATTTTAACAACACAGATATACTATATACCTGTATGTATTGTATGCAAATATGTGCTTTATACATAAAAAGTATAAGATTTTACTGTCCCTAAAGAGCCAGTGTTTGCCTCCATTGAGAGTGCATGTTTTGTGTTATAATAGGACTAGAGGCCCAGTGCACGAAATTCATGTACGGGTAGGGTCCCTAGCGGCTGCCGGCTACCAATCGGGGTGCCTCCCTTCCCCCAGCTGCCTGCCACCGCCTCAGACCCTGCCACCTAATCGAACTCCCAGTCTAGGAGACAATTTGCATATTAGGCTTTTAGTACATAGGACTAGAGGCCCAAAGCACGAAATTCATGCAAGGAACTCAGCCCTCACAGTCACTACAGCTTGCCTTGGCCCTCACAGCCCTGGCTTCATCCAGAAGGACGTCCGGAAGGTCGTTCAGCTGTCTGATCTAATTAGCATGTTACACTTTTATTATTATAGATTATGAGGTGAGTACTAATGATATTTTGATAATCCTAACATTTCAAAAGATCTAGGAACTTTTTAAATCCTCCCCCAGTATCATATATTGTCAAAAATTACTTTAATTTCAACATTTTTATCATCTTGACTTGAAATTTCATAGTTTATGGTTTATTTTTTATTCTTTTATATAACATGTAAACTGGGTCTTTTCTAGTTAATCAGAGATGAAAGAGTTAAATAGAACTTTTATTAAAATACGTTATAATCTTTTAAAATGCTTTAGAAAATATTATTATGACTGATCTAAGACTGAAACTCCTTGATCATACTAATAGAGGAGTAGCTAGAATTTATCTATTTAGCTACTACATAACTATTTTTAAATGTGTTCTTTAACAGAGTGTATTGCAAATAGGTGACAATTAGGTGATTCTTTACAATAGGTTTTTTATTTTTATAATTAAAAGATCCTGAAATATTTACCTACAGACACTTGCCTAGAGCCATCTTATTTATTTATTTATTACTTTAAATCTCATTTATTTTTAACTTATTCTAAAACATGTGTGAAGACACTTATACTTCCTTTTGACATTTCTTGAGATTTTATTTTATTAAACATTTATTGTTTTTGAACTTACAGAATTAAAAGTACCAAATGTAAATCACTAGCTTCTCCTCATGTATCTACTCCCAGAAGTGACATTGAAATTAAAGTAAAGCAAGCTAGTTATTTCTCTTTTTTTAATTTAATTAAATCTTTATTGTTCAGATTATTACAGTTGTTCCTCTTTTTCCCCCCAATAGCTCTCCTCCACCCAGTTCCCACCCCACCCTCTGCCCTAACCCCTCCCACTGTCCTCATCCATAGGTGTAAGATTTTTGTCCATTCTCTTCCCAACACCTCTTTCCCCCCAAGAATTGTCAGTCCACTCCCTTTCTATGCCCCTGATTCTATTATAATCACCAGTTCATTCTGTTCATCAGATTATTCACTTGATTTTCAGATTCACTTGTTGATAAATGTGTATTTGTTGTTCATAATTTGTATCTTTACCTTTTTCTTCTTCTTCCTCTTCTTAAAGGATACCTTTCCGCATTTCATATAATACTGGTTTGGTGGTGATGAACTCCTTTAGCTTTTTCTTATCTGTGCAGCTCTTTATCTGACCTTCAATTCTGAATGATAGCTTTGCTGGGTAGAGTAATCTTGGTTGTAGGTTCTTGCTGTTCATCACTTTGAATATTTCTTGCCACTCCCTTCTGGCCTGCAAAGTTTCTGTTAAGAAATCAGCTGACAGTTGTATGGGTATTCCCCTATAGGTAACTAACTTTCTCTTGCTACTTTTAAGATTCTCTCTTTGTCTTTTGCTCTTGGCATTTTAATTATGGTGTGGTCCTCTTTGGATTCTTTTTGTTTGGGGTTCTATGTGCTTCCTGGACTTGAAAGTCTATTTCTTTCACGAGGTAGGGGAAGTTTTCTGTCATTATTCCTTCAAATAGTTTTTCAATATCTTGCTCTCTCTCTCCTTTTGGTATAGGTAAACACCGGAGATTGCTGCCTCGCACAACCACTTCAAAAATACAACTAAAAGAAGGAACGGACATCATCCAGAACCACAAGAAGGCTGGGTGAGTGGAAATTCTACAACTAGAAGGAAAGAGAAAAGCATACCGAGACTCAGAGGAGGTGGGTGCAGAAGAGAGATACAAAGGTGCAGAGGTGCATGCCAAGAGGGCTGGCGGCTGAGGTCACGATTGTCTTTTTCAATCGGGAGGGAGTCTCAGGCTCTGAGCTCCAGTTCTGGGCGAGTCTCTAGGGACCCAGATTCGTACGGGAGAAGCAGGACTGTCTGGCAGCAGTCTGAACTCGATGGCAGCTTTCTCTCCGAGGGGCTTGCAGCGATTACCGGTACATTGAGAAACAAAGCCTCTGAGGGCAAGACTGAGAGCAGCCATAACTGCTAGCCCAGTCCTGTTGATCCCGTGGGACCTGCCCAGCCCAAGGCCTGCAGGGAGGCTTTTGCTGGATAGCCTCAGGCAAAGGCTAGATTAGCACCTCCCTAGAGACCCAGGAGCCAGGAAGCCCAGAGGTCAGAGTGGGACCATCCAGTTTGCAGCTCCATGGAAACATAAAGGACACACTCAGGGGGCAGACTCAGTGAGCAACAAAGCCCCTTTGAAGCAAGTCTTGCCCCAGAGGGGTGTCTTCAGCACAGAAGTTCTCCCACTGCAGACATAGCTGATTCTCACAGCCAATTGGCCTGAAGGCCAATTCCTCCCAGTGATACCTACAACAATCAAGGCTTAACTACAACAAGACTGTGCACAAAGACCACAAGGGGGTGCACCAAGAGTGTCCTCAGGTAATTGGGGAGGCTGAACCACTGGGCCTTATAGGACACTTAGCACAGAAAACGACTGTATCAATACAGGGAAGCATAAAAAATGAGGAGACAAAGAAAAAGGACACAAATGACAGACATGGAGGAAAGCAAACTACTGGATATAGAGTTCAAAACCACACTTTTAAGATCTTTCAATAATTTTCTAGAAACTGCCGATAAACTTAATGAGATCTACAAGAAATCTAATGAGACCCTCGATGTTGTGATAAAGAACCGTCTAGAAATTAGGCATACACTGACTGAAATAAAGAATATTATACAGACTCCCAACAGCAGACTAGAGGATTGCAAGAATCAAGTCAACGATTTGAAATATGAAGAAGCAAAGAACACCCAACCAGAAAAGCAAAATGAAAAAAGAATCCAAATATACGAAGATAGTGTAAGGAGCCTCTGGGACAGCTTCAAGTGCACCAACATCCAAATTATAGGGATGCCAAAAGAAGAGAGAGACCACGATATTGAAAACCTATTTGAAGAAATAATGACAGAAAACTTCCCCTATCTGGAGAAAGAAATAGACTTACAAGTCCAGGAAGCACAGAGAACTCCAAACAAAAGGAATCCAAAGAGGACCACACCAAGACACATCATAATTAAAATGCCAAGAGCAAAAGACAAAGAGAGAATCTTAAAAGCAGCAAGAGAAAGAAAATCAGTTACCTACAAGGGAGTACCCATATGACTGTCATTTGATTTCTCAACAGAAATCATGCAAGCCAGAAGAGAGTGGCAAGAAATATTCAAAGTGATGAATAGCAAGACCCTACAACCAAGATTACTCTACCCAGCAAAGCTATCATTCAGAATAGAAGGTCAGATAAAGAGCTTCACAGATAAGGAAAAGCTAAAGGAGTTCTTCACCACCAAACCAGCATTATATGAAATGCTGAAAGGTATTCTTTAAGAGGAAGAAGAAGAAAAAGGTAAAGATTCAAATTTTGAACAACAAATACACATCTATCAACAAGTGAATCTGAAAATCAAGTGAATAATCTGATGAACAGAATGAACTGGTGATTATAATAGAAGCAGGGGCATAGAAAGGGAGTGGACTGACTATTCTTGGCGGGGAAAGGGGTTTGGGGGATGTGGGAAGTGACTGGATAAATATCGTGCACCTATGGATGAGGACGGTGGGGAGTGAGAGAGGAGGGTAGGGTGGGAACTGGGTGAAGGGGAGTTATGGGGGGGGTAAAAGAGGAACAAATGTAATCTGAACAATAAAGATTTAATTTAAAAAAAATTCTCTCTTTGTCCTGAACATTTGCCATGGTTATTATGATGTGTCTTGGTGTGAGTCTTTTCAGGTTCACCTTGTTTGGGACTCTGTGCTTGTGTGATTTTTTCTTCCCTACCTCTCAGAAGTTTTCTGATATTATTTCTTCAAATAGGTTTTCTAACCCTTGTTCCTCTTTCTGTTGTTCTGCAACCCCTATTATTTGTATGTTGTTTCGTTTCATGGTGTCCCATAGCTCCCTTAGGCTCTCCTCCTGTCTTTTAATTTTTTTCTCCAATTGCTGTTCAGTTTGGGTGTGTTTTGTTTTCCTGTCTTCTAATTTGCTAATTCGGTCCTCTGCTTCTCCTAGTCTACTGTTGAAACTTTCAGTGGTGTTTTTTATTGCAGCTATATCACTCTTCATTTCTTCTTGCTTCTTGCATAAGTTGTTGATTTTTTCCTCCATCCGGTTTATGCACTCTAGGACCCTTAATCTGAATTCTTTTTTCTGTCATGCTGCATGCCTCTGTATCACTTAGCTGCTTTTCTGGCGAGTCCTCCTTTTCTTTCCTTTGGGGTTTTCTTTGTCTACCCATGTTTGATTGTACTGCCATATCTAGATGTTGAGTCGTTCATTGGCTGCTCCTTGGGTGGCAGTGGCTCCTCGGGCTGCGGTTGCTCCTCAGGCAGTTGTGGTAGCAGCTGCTCTTCAGTTGGTAGCAGTTCCTCTGGTGGGTGCTGTTCACAGTTGTAGTGGCTCCTCTGGCTGGTAAGGGGAGGCTTCACACACAGCTGCTGTTCATCAGACAGAGGGTGTGGTGATCAGGAGGCTGTTGTTCCTTGGATGGGGGCAGGCTACACCAGCAGCTGCTACTCCTTCGAATTGTTACTTTTAATCTCATAAGCGGCCTCAGGGCAAGGTGTTTTCCAATAGGGTGTATCAACTGTCTTCTCCCCAGGCAAGGCAGATGTCTATGTGGCTGTGTGAGGGAATGACTGAGCCGAGGAGACTTGGGGTGTCTGCCTTCTGAGCTCTGTCCCCCGAGTCCCCAGGCTGGCTTCTGCTCTCATAGCTCCAGTCCACTTCACCCTCCCTCTGCCAGAGCACAAGGTGCGTGGCTCCACAGGGAATATTTGTGCCTGAACTTTCAGCTGCCACTCCCTGGCAGACAGCACCCCACTGCTTTTCACAGCTTGATGTTACGTGGATACCCTCCTCAGTTTGGTGCTCTCTGCTGGGGAGCCCAGCTCTGGCATTAGATCCCAGAATTCTCAGTGGCACCTTCTCTCCCCCGCACCCCACTGGCTGAGATATCTCTCTGGGACTTCAATTCCCCTCTGTGGGTCACATCTCTGCCCTTCCTATCAGTGTCTATGCCGGCTCCACCTTCCACCTTCAGTCCTTGGGTATCAGGGTTCTCTCCTGTGAGCTTTCCATTGATTATTCAGGAAGCCTTCTCGTATTTCAGTTGTAATTCCAGCTTGTTCCTGGGAGCATGATCATGCAGCATCCTCCTACTCTGCCGCCATTTTTAATCTAATCTCCCTAGAGCTATTTTAGTTATTATTACTTGTCCCAGAGACTTACTCATTTATTTTTTTATCTTTTCATAGCACACTTATTATTCCTTTTCCCAAAACTATTTTTATTATTTGGTATCTCAAAATATGATATTGGGATTATACAAGCATGGATAATATACCCCAGCCTGTGGGATAACAGGAGTTCTTAACTAGAAAAGCTTCATTACTATTAAATAGGTAAAACAAATTATTACCCAGATGTGCTTAGTAACTCTTAATTTATGGCCATTTTTTCAGAGATCTTGCAGCTGCTATAGATCGAATGGACAAATATAATTTTGATACAATGATTTATGTGGTAAGTAATCAACAGTAAAGAACAAAAGGTTATGATCCCTACCTCACGAAAACTGCAAAGATAGAAATTGGGTTGAAAATTTATGCCATGTTGAAAAACTATGGAAAAATAATTTTGTCAAACTATAGAAAGAATTCAGTACTAAGTGTGATTAAGGTGGTAACCACGATGTTTTAAAAAACATAAAAATTTGAAAGTTCACATTGTTTCATAGTAAAAACAAAATTATCTAAATCAGGAAAATGGTTATATAAAATAAATATGTACAGGTCACTGTCATACACTCTAAAAAAATAACTTTCTATTTTAAATATATTAATACTCACAAGAAGTTTTAAAATAGGATAGAGTTTTCATATGCCTTCTACCTAGCCTTCCTCAAAGATAGTATCTTACATAACCATAATATTATGTCCATACCAAGAAAGCAACATTGGAAGAGACCTTAATTAAATCTTGCCAATTTTTACATCACTGGTATAAGGGCCTGAATGTTTTTGTGTGGTGTGTTTTTGTGAAATTTTATCACATATGTAGATGCACATAACCATCACCACATTCAGGATACAAAACTGTTCCATCACAAAACAAAGTCCTTCATGACAACCACACCTTCTCCCCAACCCTAGCCCTTGGCAACCACTTCTCTGTTCTTCATCACTGCAGTTTTGTCATTGTACAAATGTTATATAAATGCATTCACAATGCATTTATAATGCAATGACCTTTTGAGATTGGCTTTTTTTACTCAGCATCATGAATGCCCTTGAGAACCACCTAATCTCTTGTTTGTATCTGTTCCATTTGTTGCTGAGTATTTTAGTCTCTTCTTCCCTTTCACTTCCACGTGCAACCTCCTTTCCCCTAAGAAGAAACGTTGCCATTAAATATCTTTTTAGAGCTTAGCTTTGTTCTTCTTTGAGATAAAGATCATAACAGCTGGGAGAGAAGGAATTTAAATAGAAGATTCAGAATATTAAAGTTTGAATTTCCTCCTTACAGTATAGCAGCTCTTTCTTCCTTCTCATCTAGTGCACTCACTAAGACAGTCTTCTGGTGGCATCCTCTTTATGTGTTTATTTAAAACATATCAATTAGCCCTAACTGGTTTGGCTCAGAGGATAGAGCATTGGGTCTGTGGACTGAAGGGTCCCAGGTTTGATTCCAGTCAAGGGCATGTACCTTGGTTGCGGGCACATCCCCAGTAGGGGGTGTGGTGTGCAGGAAGCAGCTGATCAATGTTTCTAACTCTCTATCCCTCTCCCTTCCTCTCTGTAAAAAATCAATAAAATATATTTTTAAAAAAATAAATAAAACATATCAATTAACAATGACTGTAGTCTGTCAGAACTCAAATATTTTCATTTAATTCATGTCCAATATATTTCTGTAGATTATCATTGTTCTTTTATTTTAAATACCTTTTTCTCCAAAGACAGATAAAGGGCAAATAAAGCATTTTCAGCAAGTGTTCCAGATGCTGCAGATCATGGGATATGACTGGGCAAAAAGGTAATGTGTACACGGTTCTTAATTACCTGCTTCCAGAATCATTGTTAGGTCAGCCAAATCCAAAAATGTGCCGATTTTTTAAAAATTTTCATTGAAACCTCTAAGTTTCAAGGTGTTCGTGTGGGAAAGCAGATTTTTTATGTGTGTTAATCTATGTCTGGCTGTATTAATACGTAGCTTATATAAACATTTAATAAATGCTTTTATTAGATGTCTGCTCTCAGTGGCTTGATTTTCAAAATTCTTTTTTTAATATATGTTTATTGATTTCGGAGAGGAAGTAGAGAGAGAAAAACATCAATGATAAAAATGAACCATTGATTGGCTGCCTTTTGCACGCCCCCTACTGGGGATCGAGCCCACAGTCTGGGCATGTGCCCTTGGCTGGCATCAAACCCGGGACCCTTCAGCCTGCAGGCCAATGCTCTAGCCACTGAGCAAAACCAGCTAGGGCTGATTTTCAGAATTCTTTACCCCCCTTTCCTGTTTTTCATAAAGGCAATTATGCTAGTGATTATCTCTCTAAAATAATGCTGTGTGTTTAACATTTGTGGCATATAATAAATCACGTCATGTTTCAATCTGTTAATTTTGTAAAACCCCATTATGAGAGTTAAGTTCAGACTACTCTCTAAAGGGTATTATTCTATCCTTTGGTAACCAGCTCTTTCTCAGTGTCCAGTTAACTAAATGCCCCTCCATTTCAGGTGCCAACATGTGCCCTTCGGAGTGGTGCAGGGAATGAGGACTCGAAGAGGAGATGTCACTTTTCTGGAAGATGTCTTAAATGAGATTCGATTAAGGATGCTACAGAACATGGCTTCTATTAAGAGTGAATTCACTTTTTTTGTTATAATAACTTACCTTCCTTTTTAAAATAATCTTTGTTTTTTTAAAGTATTACATACGTCTCCTTTTCCCATTGACCTCTTCTAGCCTGCTCCCATCCCCCACCCCAGGCCTTCACCACCCTATTACCTGTGTCCATGGTTTATGTATATATGCATATAAGTTCTTTGATTAATCTCATCCCACCCACCCACCTACCCCTAGCTACCATCAACAAATGACAAGTGCTGGCAAGGGTGAAGGTTGAACAAAGGGAACCCTAGTATACTGCTTGTGGGAATGCAGACTGGTGCAGCCAAAATGAAAAACAGTATGGGGTTCCCTTAAAAAATTAAATATGAAACTGCCATTTGACCCAGTGATCTCACTTCTAGGAACATATCCTAAGAAACGCAAAACACCAATCAGAAAGAACATATGCATCCCATGTTTATAGCACCGCAATTTATAATAGCTAAGATCTGGAAACAGCCCAAGTGCCCATCAGTAGATGAGTGGATAAAAAAGCTGTGGTACATTTAAACCATGGAATGCTGTGCAGCTGTAAAAAAGAAGGATTTACCCTACATGCCACTTGCATATTTTGCTGGACTTTTGTGCAGTGTGATTTATTATGACTGTTCCTCCATTGAACTTCCACTAACCTTGTTAAAAAATAGCTTTCACTAATTAAAGGTGCCGGAATTTTCAGACTTGGCTGCTCAAGTATTGTTCAGTTCAGTAATCTGAGTTGATATTGCCATGGCCTCTTCTCGTGGCTTTGTTTAACCTTCACCCTTGAAAAAATAAGTGCCAGCTATATCTATTGCCTTAGAAGGACATTTTCTTATGAGGGCTATTTATTAAAAAAATAAATTTGAGTATTTTCCCTTTTAATGAAGGCAGGGGAATTATCATTATCAAAGGTAAATTAACCCAAATTAGAAAAGTAAATTGCCCACTATAAACCTGTTTGTCCTTGATACTGCCAGCATCCGTTTTTGTCAGATTTTGTCTCCACTTCAGTCCCTGACTCTGTGTAGGTTCGTGCAGGTTGACAATACCACCTGTTTCTGTTTCAGCCACCAAGGAACTGGAGAACCCGCAGGAGACTGCAGAGAGGGTCGGGCTGGCAGCGCTCGTTATTCAGGTCTGTTAGACTGCTTCCTGAGGCCCTTCTGTGTGGTGGTAGAACGGATCCAGCACTGAGATTCCTCTGTCATTTTAGGACTTCAGAGGTTCCCTCTTATCTGACTATCAGTTCAGCTGGGACCGTGTCTTCCAGAGTCGTGGGGACACAGGTGTCTTCCTGCAGTACACGCACGCCCGCCTCCACAGGTGAGAAGAGGCTGCAGGGAAACAGTGGGCCACTCTGCCCTTCCCAGGGTGGGGTTTGACTGCTGCAGTCCTAAGACCAAAGGCCCTATTTTCCAGGCTACTCTGATATTTCATATTCAAAACTAATTAAAGTACAGTGGACTGCCTACCTGTTACGTTGTTGTTGTTTTTTGTGGGCTTTCTAAAATATTTATTGAGCACCTATGTAGGAAATGCTTTTATGCTTATTACTTTAGTATTCACAATAATCCTACCAAAAGAATATACTCCGTTTTCAGATAACGATACAGATTTAGGAAAAATTGAGGCATCAAGCCCTGGCTGGTGTGGCTCTGTTGGAGCCTCGTCTCATACACCAAAAAGTGGCAAGTACAATTCCATCAGGGCACATAGCGCAGGTTGTGAGTTTGATGCATGGTTGGTGTGCATGCGGGAGGCAACTGATCAATGTCTCTCTCTCTCTCTCTTTCTCTCTCTCTCTCTCTCTCTTTCTTTCTCTCTCTTTCTTGTTTATCCCTCTCCTCTTCTTACTCTCTAAAAAAAAATTAAAAAATATTTTTTAAAGAAAAATTGAAGCATCAGGTTGAACTTACCTTTAAAGACAGGCCCTGTCACTAAGTGGAGCATGACTGAGAAATGCGTTCTTGGGTGATTTCATGATTGTGCACACATCATAGAGTGCATTTTCATAAATCTAGATGGTATAGCCTGCTACACACACCTAGGCTGTGTGCTCTTTAGCCTATTGCTCTGTAGGGGAGCAAAAATGATTTCCCTGTACCCTTCCTTCTGGGTTCCTGACTGAAATATTCCTATAATAAAAGACAGATTAGCCCTAACTGGTTTGGCTCAGTGGATAGAGCGTCGGCCTGCGGACTAAAGAGTCCCAGGTTCGATTCTAGTCAAGGACATGTACCTTGGTTGCAGGCACATCCCCAGTGGGGGGTGTGCAGGAGGCAGCTGATCAATGTTTCTCTCTCATTGATGTTTCTAACTCTATCCCTCTCCCTTCCTCTCTGTAAAAAAATCAATAAAATATATATTTAAAAAAAGAGATTAGCAGGAGAAAAACTAAAGTTTAATAATGTGTATACTTCCAGTGTACATGGAAGAGACCCAGGAAAACTGAGTTACTCGCCAAAATGCCTGGAGCCACCACCTTAAAATACCATCTTCAGTTGAAGACAAAAGGAGAAGTTGGGGGTGAGGGTGGTCAGTTATGGAAGGTTACCAGGAAGAGCACAGTAAAAAACAAGGGTGAGATTGTTACGCAGATTTAATTCCTGGTCTTCTGCATTGATAAGAGTTTCTAGAAATAAGGTCATCTTCATCTTCAGGGTACCACAGGGAGACACCCTTACAAATGGAGATTCTCTTACAAATATAAATGTCTTTTACAAAGTGTAACTTCTACTTGATTTTCAGAGCTTCTCCCCTATTGTATCTACTATCTCTTAAAATTAGCCAGCCTAAATAATCCTTATGCCAAATAGACATATTTTGGGGTAATAGATACTGTTTTCCTACAGCTCATAGGCTACAAATCTGTACAGCATGTTACTGTACTGAACACGGTAGGCAATTGTCACGCAACGGTAAGTATTTGTATAGTGCATTGTACTACAGTGTTATGACAGCTACAATATCACAAAGTGATAGGAATTTTTCAGCTCCATTATAATCTTATGGGAGCACCATCCTATACTCCGTCCATGGTTGACCAGCATTATGCGGCATGACTATATATTAAGGAGAGCAAGACTGTATTATGACATGGTGTTCATCACTTACAATTATGTGTCCTTCGATGACTTGTTTAATCCTTTGTTGTTTCAAACTTTTGATTACAGTTTGGAAGAGACTTTTGGATGTGGTTATCTGGATGACTACAACACTGCTTGTTTACAAGAGCCGCAGTCTGTTTCAATTCTCCAGCATCTTCTCAGGTATGGTTTTCGAGTATTATTTAGTCAGCTTCTGCTTAGTGAAATTGTTCTGAACCCAGTTCCTATGCCCGATGCTTCGAAAGGCCAAAACTCAAAACCTCAGCATTTGGAATTTATTGATTGAGGAGCCAACCAAGATGTATGAGCCCTAATAGTACCTCAAAGCCATCTTACCGCTGGACAAGCTTAAGGATGTTTAAGTTGGGAGAGGGGTGTTAGGGTAAATACCCATGGTCTTTGGTCTCTTGATAAAGTCTCAAGGAGTAGATTCTAAGATGCTGTTAGAGGGCACATGGGTCATGGGTGGTATTGAGTCTCCATCATTTTCTGCAAAGTCAGCTTGTAAATTATTGCCCTGTGACCATTCCTTTCTCTGAAGAAGCAAAAACATTGAATTAAGATGTTATCTATGGTTTTCCTGAAATGTTTTGACCAGTAGGTCATAAATTATTAATCCAGGTACTGGTCAGTCTTGCTAAGCCCCACAGTTTAAACATTAAGCAGCCTATTGCTACAAGGTAATGGGTGGGTTAATATAGTTTTGTTAGGGGAAAACAGAGGACCTAACTTGCAGAGATAAGCAGAGGGCCTGACCTGTGGGGTCTGGTTACAAAATGATTGTTGATGGTTTGCTAACCACTGGAGGGAACAGGCTAGTAGCTAGCTCCTGCCTCTAGACAACATTTTCCTCAAGGTAGACTAAAAAGTGATTGCCCTTTAAGGGTATACAGAGGGCATATGAATGAATAGTCATTAGGTTTTAAAAATATTACCACCCTGAATTAGCCTAAGCGCCTACCACCCTTTAGGTCATCTGAGAATGTGAACCCTGGTAAAAGCATAACTGTGTAATTTTTTAAAAGATCATCTTCTCACCCTCTCTGATAAGTAAAGGAAAATCCTTGCCTTTACACAGCTTCCCTGAGTCTTTCATTTGCCTCTTGGTTTCAAGTCACAGTTTCAAATATGCATCTGTCTGATGCCCTCATCTGGGCAGGAGACTGCACCTTTGAGCGCTCTCCATCACTGGGGAAGCCAGCCTTGTGAGAGCTCAGGCTCCAGCAGGGATGCGGACGGTTCACAAGGCAGTTTTGTGTGATTGCCACACAGCTGTCAGTGATTCTTTCCTGGGATCAGAAGGACCTAGTTTATGAGGAAAAATAAGCCAACTTGGATTTCTTGGCATTGAGGCTAGACACTCTTTGCTTGTCCATAAACATCACGAAGCAGCTTTTACATTCAGCTTAACAGCCATGGTTTGAGTCCTTATGCTGAAGTAGGCCTAAGAAAAAGGTGATTTAGAAAGTGCCTGCCATCTAGAAATTTGTGAGAGAAAAATGTGCCCTTACCTTCAACTGTACACAGGTCTTTTTTCATATACCTCCTACCCTTAGTGATGTCAAGTCAACCTTACATCTGAGATAACTGTCTTAACAGCTTAGCGTAGTGTAACATGTGCACAGTCTTCCCCTGACAGTTGCTCCTGACATCTTTCTTTTAGGTTTGACGAAGTGCTTTATAGATCATCTCAGGACCTTCAACCCAGGCACATTGTCAGCTACCTTCTAACTCTAAGGTACTTTCATAATCTTGCTATTTTCAGGTGTAATCAGACAGCTGAGGCCTGATATGACAAAGGACCTTTCCTTCATCTGAAGTGTTCCTATAAATAAATCCTTTGGCCTAAAAATATTATGCGCTTTAAGTTACAGGAATTCTTGCTGCATCTTTGCAAATTAGCAATCAGTGTTCATCTATTCACTCAGTCAATTGAACAGGAAACAGCAGCCTCATAGGAGGTTACAGAACAGTGCGTATGTGTTAGGCTAGAGTGGATGTGAGAGAAAATGTCAGGGCACTCAGCCCAGCCTTGAGGGATCAGAGAGGGCTTTTCAGAGGAAAGGAGTGGATATTAACTAGGAGAAGCAAGGTGGCAGAGGAGGAGGAGAAAGCCCAGAATTAAGCAAGAACATGATCATTAAAGGAATGATCAGCATAGTCCTGGGCGGGGTCAGATGAAGCATTTCTGCCAGGTACTAAGGCATTTCATCTTATTTTCAGGGCAGCAGGGTCCACAAAAAAGGCTTTAAGCAGAGGCGTAGAAATATCAGCTAGAGGGCAAGAATGAATTGAGAAGAAGTCAGTGACACTATGATAGGCATTTCATGGTAGCCATTTTAGAAACTTGACTATTTGATTCTGTCTTCTGATAACTGTCTCCCCATAAAGCTATTTAAGAAATATTTGCGTTTACTCAAGACTTATTGAAACCAAAGATTTATTGGGACTGTTCTCTTAATTATGCTTTTTATTTTGTCTTCTCTAGATTTAAATAATTTTTTCCTTTAAAATCCACTTAGGCATATAGAAATGAAGAAGCCAGAAAGTCTTATTAAATGCCACTTAATCATTGAAACAAATGTCATAAGCATCATTTCTCTGGTACACTGCTGTAATTGTTGCCTTACCTAAATAGAAAAAATGTTTTAAAGATGATTGGCCAGTTTGTGTGCAGAGTGCACTCATAACTAGTCTCTACCTGACCTCTTCACCATACAGAGGGGGAAAGGCCAGACCATAAAGGAAGCCTAATGAGGAAAAGCTCATTAGAAAGGGGTCTCCTATACTTATAAAACTAATAATGAAACCATCATCTTTTTTCAGAGAGGGAGGGAGGGAGAGAGGAGAGATGGATTTGTTGTTACACTTACACTGAGTGGCCAGGCTATTATGACCACCTGATGTTTGTAGGCAAATTAGGTGTACACTGCATCGTATGGGATATGGAAGCCGAAGGCCTGTTCGAACACCTTTGGTGTCTGCAGTTACCAAGATAATACATCTCCAATTCGCACAGGAACACAAGGATTGGACAGTTGAGCATTGGAAAAAAGTCATGTGGTCCGATGAATCATGCAGTTGCACCCCACATGCATGAGTACAACCCTTCAAGCTGGTGGGGGCAGTGTTATGGTTTGGGGCATGTTTTCCTGGCATGATTTAAGCCCTTTAATTCGTGTGGAACAACATCTGAATAGCACAACATACCTAAGTATCGTTGCTGATCAAGTTCATCCTATCATGTTGATGGCGTATCCCAATGGAGATGGCTTCTTCCAACAAGACAATGCTCCATGCCACGGTGCTCGTATTGTGCAGGAGTGGTTTCAAGAACATGAGGGAGGTTTTACCTTGCTTAGGTGGCCCCCACAATCACCAAATCTCATCCAGTCAAGCATTTGTGGGACGAAATTAAAAGAGCCATCAGGCAGCTGGTTCCACCACCATCAGATCTCACAGAACTGGACGGTGCTATCCATCAGGCATGGTGTCAGACTCCTCGCGTCACCTTTCAACATCTCGTGGAGTCAATGCCAAGAAGAATCGCCGCAGTATTGAAGGCAAAAGGTGGCCCAACGAAGTACTGATGGGGTGGTCATAATAATCTGGCCACTCAGTGTATTTATGCATTCATTGGTTGCTTGTTTCCCAAAACCTTGGCATCTCGGGATGATGCTCTAACCAACTAAACTACCCAGCCAGGACCTTCAACTTTTGATACATTTTAATGGTTGTATATAGGCTTTGATTTTTTTTTTTAATCTTTAAATTGAGGAAGTAAGATTAGATATCAGGCTTATATGTCACAACAGGAAGTTACTACTGGTCCTGATCAGGATTTCTCTTTTCAGTCACCTTGCAGCTGTAGCACACAGAACACTGCCCATAAAACAGAGTCCTCCTGAAGTGGCTGGGGTATGTTACACTGAGTGTTTTGTGTATAATCTCTAGCTTCCCCAGACTAATATTACTGAGTCAGTCTTGCAAATGTTTCTAAAATAGTATCCAATTGTTCAACTACAGCAGTGTACTTAATAATTAGAATTGGGTTGTAACAATCAACATTTATCTACTTTCCAACATACTAAACTATGAAGTAGATTTTCCTACATAAAGTGTTAGAGATGGGTTCCCTTTTTGAATCTGTACTGTATGATGATACTGTCACTCACTCCCCAACCTTTGGGTACCAGTGTTACTGTTAGGGATTCTAGGAATTTGTATTCCCTTGCCTACAGCAAACCCCAGGGAACTTTTCAGATATTGTTTGTACTTAGAAGAAAGTTAAATTTATTCTTAAAAACATTCTTATTCATTTTATAGTTAACCTATTATTGAACATTTAATCATTCTTTGATTTATTTTGCAGGCCAGACTTCATCTTTTCAGAGCTGTCCGTTCTGTCCTAGCCAATGGAATGAAACTTCTTGGAATAACACCTGTATGTAGGATGTAATTTCCAATGAAAATGGTTTTTTAAATACTAATTAATCCTAGTTATCTATTCTTATATGCCTTGCTGTTTGGAATTTTATTATTCTGTGTCAGAATCTATATATTAAGTCTATAAGTGATTTATCAACTGATTAAATCTTAATCCTTAAAAAGAAATCTTATGGTCATTAAGTATTAAATAGACTTTTATAAAATTCATTTAAATCTTTTCAATGCATTGTGGTCTAACAGGAATAAAGGGTTAGAGTTTAAATTCTATTTTGAGGTTTCTCACAATGTCATTCCTCCAGAAACTATACACACACACACACACACACTTTTTACAGAGAGGAAGGGAGAGGGATAGAGTCAGAAACATTGATGGGAGAGAAATATCCATCAGCTGCCTCCTGCATATCTCCTAACTGAGGATGTGCCCACAACCAAGGTACATGCCCTTGACTAGAATCGAACCTGGGACCCTTCAGTCTGCAGGTCGGCGCTCTATCCACTGAGAAAAACCGGCTAGGGCCAGAAACTATTCTTATAACCAACCAAGATGACCTAATGTTTACATCAAATTTGTTATAATTATGACTAGTCTGAAAAAATTTAGAGAGACTAGTATTACACCCTTTTGCCAATATAGCTGATAACACCCAGAGAACAGATCTCGTGTTTATCTTTTTGTTGATACGTATACAGGTAACTTACTGCATGAACTCGGGGACTGGATACATTGAATAACAAGAAATTACTTGTACAGAAACCGTTTACTTCACCTATCTGCATATTGGTAAAATGTTTTGTGTGATTGTTTAGGTTAACATGTGATCTGTTTGATCAGTATGGCTGCCAGCATTTCCATTTGGGACTGCTGTAATTTATTTTAAATGTTGCTACGAGAAGTCTTCTCTAGTATCAGTATCAGTGACTATCTAATTTTACGAATCAGAGGGGAAAATTAGCATGAACCAAACTTCTTAGTTGAATGAATATAGTTTTATATCAGCAAGTATGGTATACCATCTTTAGTCATAGTTGGTTTATAGCTACTATTCGCAACCAAAACACACTAATACAATTTCAACATAGAGAAAATTTTAAATGTAATGTTTGGGGTTTATGTTTTTGCATTACCTTAATGGTATAGCTATAATACAGAAAGTGATCAAACAGATTTCATATAAAGTTTATTGCTGAATTTCCCTATTCATATAAAAAATTTTTAAAAAACAATTTCATAAATTATTGAGAGCCCCACAGCTAAACATATTTTATAAAAAAAAGTACAAAAGACAGTAGAAATATTTTTTGGAGAAAAGTATATCATCTAACAGCAAAGAAATGTGAATCCATACAATAAATGGCACAAATACAGCAGTTACAGGAGTATTCAGTCACCACCCAGAAATCATTGTCTTGAGTTATGAAATATTCAGTTTGAGAAGTTCCACATTCAGTTTGTTTCTGACTAGCCTGTCTTGTTTTTGTCTCCCTTGTAAGAAAAGAGTTAGGTCATTACTGCTGCTGGAACAAAATACTGTACATGAATTGGGGAACAAGGAGGGGCCATCCTTCTCCTCTGGTACCTGAACAAGACAACAGTTAGTACAGAAATGGCTTTGGCACTTTAACCTTTAACATTGTCCCAAACCTTATTTGAATATTATAGCCTCACATGATTTTTTAACCGTACTATCTCCATACTTTTATATACATTATATATACAATAAAAAAATTCATTCTAAAACAAAATGGGTTGACCCCAAACAGGTCACATTAAATCTTGGTAGCAATTCACTAAAGATAGCTTTCTTCTTAATCTTATACCACATAGTTTGTTATTCTTTAAGCTACCTTCTGGGGTTGACTTAAGGCTCTAGTTTAATGCAAATGGTTTCAATCTTAGTAGGAATCTCCTTTGAGGCTGAAATTACACACCACTGGCTCTTCCTTTTGAGGCTGTTTCTCCTTGTTGGATGGATGTAGTATCTTGTCTGGGTAATCCATAGAAATAAATAGAAATACATACGAGAAGAGTACCCAGAGCAAAGGTGAGTGCTGAAAAGGAAACAAAATAAGCTTAATTTGTATTTTGTCTGTAAAACTAATACAACAAATGATTGGTTTAGAATTTTAAAGACTTTCAAGTATGGGTTCATGCCATTCCTCTATTTGCATTTATGACGAGTCAATTTTAAAATGGAATGTAAATATGGAAAATACGTAAATCTGTTTCTATGATTATAAGGTTTAGAAAGACCAATGGAGTGACAGTATACATACACTTTTCAGAATACAAGTATGCCTATCCTGAACCATTGACAAAGAACATACTAACTTCCCTCTACACTGACTGAAATAAAAAGCAGTGGAGTGTGCTTTTCATGATACTAGAAACCTGTGCAAATTTAGAGCCAAGGTGTTAAGTAACCAATAATTAAATCTACTGAAGATTTCTAAATAGGAGAAGTGGTGATTTACTAAGTAAAATTCCATTTTCTCCTAACCTTGTTTTTTTTATCATCTTAATCCTAAAAATCAGGACACCACTGAATTACAACTTGTCTAAACTTGACCAGTAGTCACTTTATAAATAAATGCTATGTCAAAACTGTACTCCATTCTATATAGAGTACAATCTTAACAGCTTACAAAATGGCATGTAAAGAAATGCCATCAAGATATGATTTTAGTTCAACCCTAACCAGAAAAGACTAGCTTTACCTTCAAAAAAGGGGAATGAAAACCCTATATAATAAAAGCCTAATATGCTAAGTGACCAACCGTTTGACCAGTCTCTATGATGCGCACTGACCACTAACTAGAGGGCAGATGCTCCGACCAGTAGGTTAGCTTGCTGCTGGGGTCCGGCCAATCAGGACTGGACAAGAAGTGCTGGACACGCCCTGGAGCCCTCCCTCAGTTCCCCCACCCCCGGCCAGCCCCAATCCTGCACCGGTGGGGGTCCCTCGGCCTGGCCTGCCAGGACTCCTCGGGGGATGTTGGAGAGCTGGTTTCAGCCCGATGCCAGCAGGCCAGACCGAGGGATCCCACCTGTGCACGAATCCATGCACTGGGCCTCTAGTAAATAAGAAACTGGAAGATTGCTATGACAGTCTAATTTCCTTGACCATCATTAACACAGAACATTGACCAAAGTCATTTTATACTGTTCCCAAGTACAGTGGGGCCTTGATTTACAAGTGTCCCGACTAACGAGTTTTTTGAGATACCAGCTGTCTCTGGGCCAATTTTTTGCATTTAGTTGATAGAGTAATTTGAGTTAACGAGCTCAGTCTCGGAACTAATTAAACTCGTAAGCCAAGGCCCCACTGTATTATTTAGGAGCAAAGTCATAAGGGTTTGTTGAGCATAAGGATGGATCAGAACTTCAATTAAAAGTTCACCCAAATCAGGTAAGAAAAATATCTAAAGGAGGGCCTATACCTGACACTTAAATGGTTGACCTTATACAGAATACTTACTACGTGGCAGGCACTATTCTAAGAACTTTTAAGAACTTTCCCTGAAACAACACTAGGAGGTAGGTGCTATTACCATTCCCGTTTTACATATGAAGAAACTGAGACACAGGTAAATAATTTCCCCAAGGTTGTATAGTTAATAAATAGCACAGGCAAAATTTGAGCCATCAATATTAATAAAAGCATAATATGCAAATCGACTGAACAACTGAACAGCAGAACCACCTTCCGGGCGAACACCCTATGACACCAGGCCAGTAAGGCCAGGTGCAATGTGATTGGTTGGGGCCCGGCCATTGCCCCACAAACACCCTGCAAAAGGAGGCCCAGGCCACCGGAACAATCATTTGGGGAGCTCCATCATCACCCCAAAGAGAGAGACCCAGGCCACCGACTGGCGGGCTTCGGTAGGTAGGCGGGGCCTCCCTCTGCGGGGCACAATCTATCACCCCAAAGAGGGAGGCCGAGGTGGCACTGCAGCGAGGCCTTCCTCTGCAGGGGTGATCCATTATGGAACTCCAGCCAGGTTGGTGGGCCTCCCTCTTTGGGGCAATTGATCAAAGGGCCCTGGCCAGATGGGCAGGGCCTACCTCTTTGGGATGATCAATCACAGGGCTCCTGGACTCTGGAGGGCACAGGCCAGGCTAAGGCACTCTCTCCTCCCCACCACCACCCAGTCCACCAATTTCGTGCACCGGGCCTCTAGTACTATAAAATAGTTTTCTAAGATGTCTACAAGGTTGGTATTCCTCTACTTGCATTTATAATAGGAGTCAATTTTTAAATGAAATATAAACATGCTTCTTTTCAGTGTTGATATTTGACAAATTTTCCTCATGTATTATTAAATAAAATTATTATTACAGCATAAAACCCCCTTAAATGTTAAGTCAGCATCAATGCTTAAATAAGAGACCCAACTTAATGCTGGGTGTGGGCTAGGGACAACTGTATTAAGAGGACTAGCATAGTCTTATAGTAATGAATTTTATATCAGTTACATATTAAATGAAACAAAGATATTTTTATAAAAGAGAATAGAACATTTAGATTTGAATTGTAATTTCAAAATCAGTTCGCACCCAAGTCCAAAACAATTAGGAAGGTACAAACTAAGGGGGAAATGAAAGAATCTGTCTGTTCTTTACTCAAAAAGCCTTGCTTATTCTAATTCTATTGCTGAAAGTAATAAATTCTGAAAGTCCTTATACTTATCTCCACATGTATCTTATCATAGTATATTCTCCCTGAAGCACTTAAGTTGTCTTATCTAACATCTGGGGAATTGGGAGGTCTTGCCTGTAAAAAAGCTTAACAGTAGCCCCCTCACTTTCATACAGAATGAGCACCCCTCAGCTTAAGCTCTAGAACTATTTAAAAACTAACACCTAAGTACTGCTGACCCATATTCCACACAACTATGAACTGCAGCACTTGTAGAATAAATTATAACGAAACTAGGAGTTTCTGTAAAACACCATGGCCATGCCACATTTAAAAGACAAATCAAGGAAATGAGAGGCTTTTCCATGTTAAAAACTTGAAAATACAAACTAAGACATACTTATCTGTAATCCAAACAGCAGCACTGAAGCAATGGTAGAAAGAACAATGGCTGCTGCTGCAGAAAAGCCTTTCATGATGTTGTCTGTGTACTTGACCACAACAGAAGTGTAGAGGCCTCCAACACTTGCGAGAACTTGTATATAGAAAGAAAGAAAATGTTAACATGCTAATAAATGAAACATTCTATGATGGTAAGGAAATTTTCATCCTCAAAGGTGCCATACTATTTTCCTTAGAAGCAGCCACCTGAGAGAGTTATATTAAAATTCAGCAATAGTTCCTACAAAACTGTTTTTCAGATGCCCAAAGGGCTATGTGGTCCACTACTAAATTGTACACATTTATTGCTAACACATTAGATAATTCTGATTAAGAAAGCAAGATTGCTTTGAGACAGCTATGCCACAAAATTAAGTCAATAAAACCAAAATTACATTTTCAAACTAGTGTTCACAATATAAAGGAACAACTTTAAAATGCTATAAACGCTTCAAATAGACATCTGACTTTTTTTTTTTAAGGGTCTACCCAGAACCTTTGATTCCTGGATACTTACAGATGACAAACCAGACATAATATGTGTAACCATAGAAAAATCCTTTTTCTTTAATTTCAGCTCCATCTGACAAGTAGACGCCAACTAATGTCACAACAATCCCTGATAGATACATTTGAATGTTTCTCACCCAAAGGGAAGTGTCTGAACTCTTTAAAACTTTTTCAAAGTACACTCCTAAAAGAAAATTAGACATGCAAATATGAGACAAAGATATTATTAGAAATTAACTTAAAAAGAACTTCCTAACTCGCATTTAACAGGACTCTAAATTACTGTTAAGAACAGTTTCTGCCATTATTATAGTAAGATACATCACAAAACTCTATTAATGCTAATAAGAAGACTTGCTTTGGTCAGCTGGAAAACTATACTATTAGAGTCAATATCATAATCACATCCTTATAAAATCTGCCTATTAGTGAATATTCCCAGCTTTGCAAAGTAACCTGTATAATCACCACTTGGGACTTTTTCAGAGTGAGTCACACAACCAAAATGAAATTTTAATAGAACTTGCTGAGTGGAGCCATTTGCCTTTAAAGCAAGGCTCCCCAGGCCACGTTCACACACAATGTCAGAAGGACCAAGAACTCTGCATTTTCCTGTGTTTGGGACGACCACAGCTTTTTTCAGATACTCTAAAAGAGCGCATGACACCTCCCCATCCACCCCCAATCAGTATTGTAAGTTTTACTCTTGAAATGAACACGTTTAACAAAGATATTGAAGATTTTAATTATAAATACCATGTGAATTAGATTTAGAAATCGCCACTGAAGTACTAATCCACTAAAAATTCTAATGAAAAACAAGATTGATTTTGACAAACATATTGGGAAGAGCCAGAAAATGGGGAAAAACATATAATTTCCACCTATGAATTTCCTATCTGGGAAAACCACTTAACTAGTGAGTGCTCAGTTATTCCAGTATAGAGGGACAGTAAGCCACTCACCATTTCTTCAACTGTTTATTAAGAAATTGAACTAACTAGAATGTTGGACACAAACATTTAATTGTTAAAAGTAATGCTAAAAAATCAAATAGTATATTATTTGGGGTGGGGGGCAACACAATTTTGTTTCTAATTTGCTCGTTACTAAGAATAAAAATTTAGCATGATGCTATCATTAGGTATGTTCCCAAATTTAGATATTCCCCTCTCATCAAACATCTTTTTTTATAATCAATATTTCACTTCCATATCCAGCCTACTTTCCTAGTCAAAAGTAAAAGCAGAGTCCAAACTCTTGAAATAATACAAATAGAGGTAAAGTCATATAGCTACAACTAATATACTCTTAGTCTCTAAAACACATTTTATTTCTTATGTTACACATTCATATACTGTCTCTTGAGTGCAGAATGGCTGTCTCTACACAATTCCAGATTTCTTTATTTGATGTTAGTGATTTTGATTCTTGTCCCTCCGTTTTTGGCTGTTACTTTATGTATTAAGTGTTCTGATACCCTCCACCCCACCCCTTTTTTCTCCCTGTTGAAGCAGAGGAAGAACTTGAAGTTACGAGGGAAAAACAAATACTGGGCTGGACTAAGAATGGTCAAGAACAAGTATGTTCTTAAAGAACTGCAAGTATGAGTAAAGACTGAGGTCTGAACTGAGTTAAACACTACCATGCATTTATTGGAAAAATAGCTGACATAAACTAAACTATAGGTAAGCTTTAATGGAAATAAAATGTTATAATAAAACAAGATAAACTAAATCCCTATTTAAAGCTTGATATTTTTAAAATTGGGTAACAGTAAAATGCTTTTATGATTTACCTGCAAATCCTGAGCACAATACAGCAATAGCTATAGCGCCAAACCCTAAAAATGGATTCTGTTCCACCTGCAATAATAATGTTTTAAGTTATTTTTAGTGAATAATAAATAGAATTCATCCAAGAGAAGAGACGAAATAAATGAACCCCAAAATTTGTGTTACAGTTTTACTTAAAGTATTTGCCATATTAGACACGGCTATTCTATAGTCCTAACTCTTGAAATAATACAAATAGAGATAAAGACGTATAGCTATAACCAGTTATAGAATGGAATACCCCCCCAAAAAAAAAAAACAACACAAATATAATCTTGATTTAACAAGTCTCTAGTATTTAGAACAAAGTTAATTAGCAAGTTACATCTCACACTGCTCAGTCAACATCTAGAGATAGTGTAAAGTTTTAGGACATAATGAGGAACGGTAACAGATGAATACATCTAGAAGAGAAATACAGGGAAGTATTGGGGCAGGAGGCAGGAATCGGGAAGTCTCTAGAAACCAAATTCTAGAAAGAAGCCACAAGGTTGTCTCAATGAGGAAAAAAGACTTGGAGAGGAAGAATGTAACACTGTCCTCAAACATTCAGAGACTATGTGGGAGATAGTAGGAATTTGAGTTATTCTGACAAGAACGAAGAACAATGAGGCAGTTACAGGAAGCTGTACCCTGTTTAAAGCATAAAAGATTTTTTAGAGCAGCGATTTTCAACCTTTTTCATCTCATGGCACACATAAACTACTAAAATTCCAAAATACACCAAAAAAACATAACTTTTGCAGATCTGACAAAATAATATTTTGATTCACTCACACCAGACAGCTATGGTTGTGTTGGCCATTGTCTTGTTTTTTTGTTTTGTTTTTAATTTCAAAATCTTAGGTAAAAGAGGTCAGTACCCCTGACTGAATAGTCAGGTATTGCATGTTTTAAAAATTCTTGTGGCACTCGTTGATAATTGCTGCTCTAGAGGGATCCAAAAGTAGGATAAGCTGCCCTAAACTCTGCTTTAGTTTACTAAACTTTTCACATACATTACCTATGTGAGGTGGACCCAACATCTTTTCTAATGGTGTGAGGTATTACTTAAAGTTCGCATTTAACTTTTAATTACATATTGGCCTTATTTCCCAACAAATTTCTTTGAAAGTCTACAACTGAGTTCAATATGCAGTGCATGGTTGATCAGTGTTTTGAAATGTCACCAAGAATATGAGCATGTTTAAACATGTCAAGACAATAAATATTAATCTAAAACTCATTTTCTTGGGGGGGGGGCGGGGGAGAAATCTCCTCCAGACTAGAAAGGAACTACCTAAAAAGGAACTGACTTCCTGTTTTTATAGGCTCTCCTTACATCCCCAGCTGCCCTAAATTCCTAAAAGAACTTGCATTTATTAAAAGTTGAAGAGTCTTCCATCGTAGAAAGTCATTCACTGGAGTTCCACTTCCTACAGCTCTTTAAGAAAATAACCAATTAAAGCGTATAATATTTTTAAAAATTCAGGTATGTACCTTAACATTTAACTCTTAACAAACTAAAAGTTGTAAATAAAGTACACATTTTGCCCTATTTTAGCTATCAATTATCAGTAAAAACACTACCCTTTAATCTCTATGACTGACAGTGGGAGTATATGCAAAAGGATAAAAAACTGCCCCGTCTGGGTGGCTTAGTTGGTTCAAGTGCCATTTCATACACCAAAAAGGTTTCAGGTTCTATTCCCAGTCAGGGCACATACCTAGGTTGGGGGTTTGATCCCCAGTCTAGCACACATGATAGGCAATCGATTGTTTCTCTCCCCCGAGCCCTTCCTCACGTTCTAAAATCAATATACATATCCTCAGGTAAGGATTTTAAAAAGGGGGATAAAAAAACTGTGAAGTTGGGGGTACAGAGAGATGAAAACTAGATGGACAAAACCTTGCCCAGTGTTTCTGAGAAAATGTCTTAACGAGGCTTAAAAGTTCTGAACATACACACTTTGGTAGAAGTCACAATTTTAGTTACAGGTTACTTCACCTCTTGGGACTTCAGTTTTGTCATCCATAACATTAAAGAACCTTCCATCTCAAACATTTATACATATTCCCCTCTAAAAACAAAGAAAGCCAATAAATTACATTATCCTTAGTAATACACTAACGGGATTTTAAAAGCCTATAAATAGAGCAAATATTTTCAATCAAAGAAATATAATGGTGCTGTATTCATCATCAATGTGACTAAAGTATATAAGACACAGGAAGTTTTCTATTTTAGTTATGGTAAGCATTTTGTTTCTTACCATGACTTTCGTAGCTTGAGCTGGTTTCCACTGTACAAGTATAACTCCACCACACAGCATAAAAACTGAAATCCACTGTACTTTGCTGAGTGTCCGGTTCAACATTAAAACAGTACATAAAGCAGTACAAGGAATCTTCAATTGGTAGGTCACCTAGAAATAAAATAATGAATTAATGACCTTAACATTAATCTCTGACACCACTATTTCTGATATCATTAATAGAATTATTGAGAAAAACATTTGATAATGTGATAAAGGGTTAATAAAAATAATTTCACCATAAAAACATTTTTAAAGATTCTGCTCTCCATTATCATTTATTCCACTTACCTGGTACACTGCTGCGTCCAGGTTGCTAAGAGCTAGGAAAGCCATGTTGTTTTGAACAGCATACACTAATGATGGCACACTTAACTTCATCAGTTCTTTGGGGCTCCCCAATACATTTTCTCTTAACGAAGTCTTGAATCTACCCAGACTACCAGTTTCTCTTTTAAAACAAAAGGGAGGAAAGGAGAAGGAGTTGAGGAAAATTAAAGAGCATCCTTTGGATAAGAATTCTTCACACATAGAATAACTATATAAAGTCCATTGATGTTAATTTAGCAAATTTATTCTGTCTTTATAATTTTCAACTAATTTTAGATTTTAAAAAATGCCAACAATTGCATAAAAGAAAAGCAGTTATAAGTTCTCTTTGGGAAAGTATGAAAACAGGTTTACCATTGTTAGCCTCTGATAAAAGTTCCAGGATTTTTGAGTATATTAAATAAATAATAAGACAGAAGGAAACCTGAAATGCTGACGATTACCTATTTAATTTAACCCCTGACACTTTAGCTGCCATTACATCAAGTTCACCCTGACTATTTCTTAATCAGGTTGCATATCCGTTTTTAAAGTTTATTTTTATTACAATAAATTTAAATTTTAAAAGAAAAAGGCTTTGGTAGCTATGGAAGTTACTTGGGATAGGAATTGATGGATTCAGGTCAATATCATTTGCAACTTAGCTCAGTGCTTATGAAGTATAGTAGACAATCAACTTTTAAGCATGTTCTCATAAAACTCAAGTACCTATCTATAATTTTGCAGGAAATCTGTAACTAACTAATACCAACAAAAACTATAATGAATATAAAGTTTACTACTTGACTGCATATTGATTATCCATGCTCTTAACTATTCTTATTTTTCCTCAGGAGGAACAAGATAATCTGGCTTATTTCTCCCATTGTAAATCATAATAAGCATCACACCAAAAAAAGTACTTTATCAAAAGGGCCTAACTGCAATTCACAATATACTTAGGAGGACCACAATACTTTGTTGACCTGTTTCAACTCCAAGTTTGATATGGTTAACTTACTAGAATCGACAATCACTAATTGATTTTTCTCCTACAGAAATAATCATCAATGTTCTAAGGGGAGCAAAAAGTCCATAATGTTAAATTGACTACCTATACCTATCCAGAGTACAACACTCCAGCCCCCAAGACAATGCTTAAGTGCTTAATTAAGTAAGGCAGGAAATTTGGCCTAGGCCACGGAAACAAAAGATAACCTGCGTTACAGATCTTCCGCTGTTGCCAAATTCACCCTGCTCCAACGGTAAATCTACATGCTGACAAGTAACACACATGGCTTGGTGGGAGATTGCAATCCATACAGAGGAGGCAGAAAATACCAGAAAGGTCACTCTGAGAAATTTTACAGAGTAGGGGTTTCTAAGGATCTGAAGATGGGCCCTTTAAACATTTCACATTCTTTTTTAAATTACTTTTAGTGCAAATCTAAGGTGTCCTATACACTTTCTCAACATCTTAAAACAGAGTATAAAGAATTTTTCAAAGAATGTTTTCCCTCAATTATAAAATTGAAGAAAAAATTAAAGAGAAAATAATCAGAGTTCTAACCATCATTAACAAGCTGATGTATTAGAAAACATAATTCAACATTTTCCTTAATGTCATTTCTCACTAGTAAGCAATTATATGATAGTAGAGATATAAATCTTACAGATTTTGTGAAGTATAGAATACTGCTTTCACCATACCTTCAATGCCCTTCTAAAATACTGACATATATTGACATATTCAGAGTGCTTCCCCAAGGAGCTACTGAGATGTACCCATCTGTACCCATTTCCCACATTCTACCTCCTTCCATGTCCACTGATCTCCCACCTAAGACTCCCCGAACTCTAGTATAGTCACTATTTTTCCTTTCCCTAATCTCCTGCTATGGGCAATACCATTTACCTTCACCCATTAGAGATACTCTAAGCCAGCAGTTCTCAACCTGGGGGTCGAACGATCCTTTCGCAGGGGTCGCCTAAGACCATCGGAAAACACATATATAATTACATATTGTTTTTGTGATTAATCACTATGCTTTAATTATGTTCAATTTGTAACAATGAAATTGGGGGTCATCACAACATGAGGAATTGTATTAAAGGGTCGCAGCATTAGGAAGGTTGAGAACTACTGTAAGCCTTCAACAGCATCAAGTTAATTTTTGGCTAATGGGAGAATACAGTTGATCTATCACTGGTACCCTTTTGCCTGTCAGAATATGGGCTACTTAACGATCTTATTGCTATTTCTAATAACCATACCTGCACCAATAATGAAGGCTGCTGTAGCCCCTTTCCTCCCTGTCACTTTTCTCCTTTCTTATCTCTTCTTCCATACTTCCCAGTTTTCACAAAAACATGGCCCTATGAGACCACCAGCCAGTCTGAGTACTCCTTTCCTTACATGTGACAAACCAGTAGAGAACAGTGTTTTGGATTAACCTTCAGATCTTTTGCTCTTCTGACTATATCTTTTGTTCAATGCTTCGGAGCTACTACTTACTCACTGCCAGTAAGGTCTTAGCATCTTTTTCTGGTTCCTTTGCTTATGTGGACGTTTGAGAAGCCAAGCTATACCAAAATGCTAACTACTAGAATGCTCAAGTTTCACTGTAGTACCTCAGAATTACAGCAATATTATCCTATGTAATAAAAGTCTAGGTGGTGTAGCACGAGGTTGTCACAAGATGGCCACGCGCACAGCAGGGGAGGGGCCCGGCGGCCGCTCCACACAGTGAGGTCTGGGGGTTCTGCGGCTCCGCAGGCAGGGGAGCAGTCTGGGGGCAATCAAGCAGGCAGGCAGGCGAGTGGTTGGGAGCCAGCGGTCCCAGATTGTAAGAGGGATGTCCGACTGGCAGTCAGACATTCCCTGAGGGGTCCCAGATTGGAGAGGTGCAGGCCGGGTTGAAATCAGTCAGGCATGCAGGCGAGCAGTTGGGAGCCAGCGGTCCCAGATTGTAAGAGGGATGTCCGACTGGCAGTCAGACATTCCCTGAGGGGTCCCAGATTGGAGAGGTGCAGGCCGGGTTGAGGGACATTCTTCCCCACCCCCCTGCACGAATTTTGTGCACCAGGTCTCTACTATAATTATAAGGTATTTTGAAAAAAGTTACAAAAAATGTCAGAGGATACTAAAAGAACTTGTAAAAAGAAAACACAAGCTCGGGAATAAAAGAAAAATAGGTATAAGAAAGAAGAAAATGTGGGAATCAGTACACAGAAAGTTTTAAAGATGATGATAATGATTTCAGTATTAATCAAATTAAATCCTGCTTAATTTAACATATGTATTAATACAGCTCTGAAAGCTTATATTTAGCTTTACTCACTACAGTTTAAAAAAAAGTAACAGCAATATATCTTCCAGAAAACACTAGTAATCATCAATCCTTTTACTATTTAGTAGACAAAAATAAATGATCAATTCTAAATATACTGCAGCCTGCCCTGATCGGTTTGGCTCAGTGGATAGAGTGTCAGCCTGTGGACTGAGGGGTCCCGGGTTCGATTCCAGTCAAGGGCATGTACCTTGGTTGCAGGCACATCCCCAGTGGGAGGTGTGCAGGAGGCAGCTGATCAATGTTTCTCTCTCATCGATGTTTCAAACTCTCTATCCCTCTCCCTTCCTCTCTGTAAAAAATCAATAAAATATATTTTAAAAAATAAAAAAACAAATATACTGCAGCCTTAAATATACTATAAAAAGTAACAAAAACCAATGGCCGCTCTCTCTCTCTCTCTCTCTCCCCCCTTCCCTCTCTCCACCCCCCCAAAAAAGAAAAACCAATGCCCATTTTTTCTTCCATTTTCATGCCTTCATATTTACCCAAGTACCTTAATGAGTACCTTTTGTTAAAAACAAATTTATTAAATTTAACTCTGTAAATGGCAATGCTAGATAAGAGAAAGCATGTATAGTCAAAAAGCATATACTAGTTTTCATAAACGTATTTCCTACTTGAACAATGTTATTTTTATCACTAAAACAAAATCTATGTGCAGCCTTTTGTTACCTGAAGAAATTGAGGCTCCATATTGATTGCAGAGCGATTCCAAGGCCTCCTCCCATCCTAAATTTCCTATCAAAAATCAGTTCTTTTTGACCTATATTTGGTCAAAAGTAGGCCTCATTCTTCCAGCTCCTGATCTGACGAGAACTACTAGGAGGCATAAAATCCTTGGCTAGGTTACCAAGGCACTGTGCTAAATGGAACACAGCAGAAGTTACTTATGAGCGTAAGAAATTTAAATCTTACAAATTTCCTATCATCTGTAAAGTTAAGTATAATTAACTTACATAAAAGACTTAGAGGGCCAGGTATAAAAACCAATAATGAGGTCATATGAGGACAAAAATACTCATATGAGGTAGAAGACTTTTACTATCACATGTCCCTACACCCCTTATAGCATGGATACAAAGAGGCAGTCAAAATGTAAACTCAGCAGGAGAAATAGAATAGGGCTGGATAATCTACAACATAAGTATTTGATAGCTACATTAATTATTCTAGGTAATACTTGAAATAATAAAAGAATTTCCTCCAGCCTTATGTGGATAGTAGCTCAAAGATTTAAGATACATGTGTTTTATTACTAAACACACCCAAAGTATATGTACATTTATACATCCTACTAGATTTATTTTATAAACTGGTGAATAGCAAACAATAAAAAGTTGACTTTGTTCTGGCAACGTGAAGGTGTTTTCATTTCCTTCTCTTCATAGCACAAAAGACTAAATCAAAACTGTCCGTTTTAATAGCTATGACAGGGTTTAATAAATCATAGAAGTAACCAGTAATTTTCCTGTGAATTATAATAGTGATTAGTTTTATGAAGAACCAAAACATTTTAAATGTTATACTGTTTTATGTTTAAATGAGATTACAACTTAGAAACTGGTAACTTATAATTCAAAGATTTTAGAAATTAACTATTCACATAAGAGCGTTTACAACACCAAAATATTAATTTGCCCCCTCACCAAAACAGAATTTAATCGTTCCCTTCTCAATTTAAAAGTGATCTGATGTAATGATACATGTACACTACAGTGTATGTAAAAAGATAATTATTTCATTTTTGTAGTAGCAGAAGACTGGAAATGACCCAATGCCCATCAATAGAGACTCCTATATCTGATACATCCATACAATGGAAAACCATGCAGCTCTCAAAAAGAACGAGACAGATTTCTATGCACTGACATGGAACAATAATCTCTAAGGTAAATAAAGAGGAGCACAGTGTATACTGTGTATATATAGACACACGCATATAACTAAAACTCACCAATTAGACCACATATACCTTAAATCTTATTTATCAAAGTAACTGTCCATTCATTCTTCCCCATACTCCATTATGTTCTTGCAGTTCTAACTTATCTTCTCATTGAAATAGGTATATTTTCCATTCCAAAAATTACTGCAAATTATAAGTAAAATCAACAAGCATGGGAAAACCCAAATTAATTACTAACAAACTAAAAAGAACTGGTCAGTTTTTTTAATTACAAAATTACACTGAAGCAGAAAAAGAATAACCCAAATATTCCAAACAGTCTATGTGCTCTAAAACTAAAGGCAAAAAGAACTATATACAAAAACTGAACTTGTTAGGTTTGTTTTTCACATTGTATGTTAGAAATTCTAAATCTACTTATGTGTTCTAGAATTGAGCAAATAAATATCTTGAGAATAATGGGAGCCAGACTCGCCACCACTGAAGAAGGGAACAAATATGAAAAAGGGGAAGGTTTGATCAACTCTGCAGTGTTGGATCAGAATTACAGGTATCAAACAATATGTAACTCACACAGTTACACACACAGACATATATATGTATACATATGTATACACAGATAGGTGTGTATATGTGCACATACATATAGTTCCTAGCTCTGTCTGCTGAGAGGGCCTAGAAGCAATGATACCCGAGTAGCAATAAGCACACCTAGTATCTATATTCTTGTTTTTAAGTACCATTCTGAAAAAAAAAGAAAGAAAAAGGAACAAAGTTTCAAGGCTTCTTGGAGAAATGTATGGTTTCAGAGTTGGGGAAGAGAAAATCCAAGGTAAGTCTTGACCATCTTGGCATGAAAAAAAAGATGGAGAAACGGTTCTAGATTAAAGGAAGCTACAGATACGGCAACTCGATGTAAACTGACTAATTTACTATTAAAGGACAATAGTGGGCAATTGGCAAGGTCATCTAAGGTCTGTGAATTAAACAGTATTGTATTGATGTTGATATTGTGTGATCATGTAAGAACTAGTGGCCCGGTGCACGGATTCATGTACACTTAAAGGAAATTAAGAAGAAATGTTTTAATATCACTATTCACCCTTTCTCTATAATAGAAGTGTCAGCCAAATTCACGATGGAAAATAACGGATCAAAACACACGCACGCGATTGACGCCAGCGAGAGCTTTATATGTATCACGCATACATGAGGCAACTTAGCCTTTTATATACATAGAATAAACTTGCTTAATTAGACCTGCTTTCTGATTTAGCTAAACTTTTTCCAGCCCAGTGAAGCACCCCAACTTGTCTTTCAAGTAATTGTTAGCAACACAGCAGTAAATATCACACAAAGCAGATTATTATTGTAGTTCACGCAGGGAGAACAAAGGCTAAAATATTTAACTGCAGCAGTGTTTGACTATATTCTGAGCAGTGAGAAAACCTGAAGTCATTTTCAAGGTCCACCATTTCTTCTTTTCAGTCGGGTCAAGTTTCTAAACTTTCTAAATCTCCATTTTTCAGCTAATGAAAAGAAAATAGGATTCTACTGAGTCTCTATCTACCTACTCCAGGACTTCTGTGAAGATCAAATGAGATGAGGCACGGGAAAATGCTTCACAGACATTTGGTTAAAGTGTGAAATGTTTGCACCTGGCTATAAAGCAAGAAGTCATGTTCCTGGGCTGAAGAAACTGCAAGGAGGCTAGTCGTTGGTAGGGAGAGGAAGCCAGGCGTTGCTAAATGACGTCATTACCCAGATGGACACTTAGCATATTAGCCTTTTATATATAGAGATGTCCTGTTTTTAGGAAATATGCCCTAAAGAATTTAGGGACAAATGGCATCTTGTGTAAAACAGTTCAGGAAAAATTATACACACAAATACAAATACATACATAGAAAGAATATAAAACATGAATGGTAAAATGTTAACATCTGGGAATAAAAACTTAAAGAGAAAAAATAAAATTACTGAAAATCATTGAGATATTTAACAGTGCTATTAAGTGTTTGTCTTAGTTAATAAAAAAAAAAAAACCTGCTTAGTAATTTCACTAGAGATCAGGGAACTTGTCTTCTATTCCTATCACTGCAGTCACTTTCTAGATATTTTTTACAAATTATAACTTCCCTCAGCCTAAAGTTTCTCATCACAGATGATAAAATGATAGATACAGCTAAAGAGGTACGAGAATGAGATGAAAGTTAGCTGTATTTACCTGTATGTTTCCCTCACCTGTTTTTAAGGGGAGACAGGAAAGAACATTTTCTTAACACCATCACTCTGGCAGCCTGCCATTCTCAATGGCAACAGTCCTGAACGTCTGAAGGCAGCAAACTTAGTTGCTGCAATCTTAAAAGAGGATGTTTAGCACTTTACATAACATGTTTTGACAGTGATTTAACAGTTGGTATCCTAGAGAGTAGTTACTTGCTCTCTAAAAAAAAAACACAGAAATTTGATATCTGCTCATTAGTTTCAAAACCTCATTTTTCACAATAGCCCTCCCCAAAAAGAACATTGTTCTCTGGTTTTTCTAAGGAAATTTTAACTTAGGGTATATATTATAGCAATGATACATTTTAAGAATTTTCCTCATAATTTATTGCCCAATTTTCTTGGAGATCTCACCAAGGTATGCATTTCCCTACCTGAAAGGTGTTTTTACTTTTTTTCTGAAGAAATATAAATGAAGTCTGTGATATCTGTTCCCCAATATATATCAGGCACTCCTCACTGAAGCAAGTCTATATCTCTTCTAAGAAGCTAAAAATCCTAAATACATAAGGGAAAAGATTTTCAAGTCAATTCTGTTTACAATTTTTTAATTAGTTCTTTTTAAAATATTATAAATAAGTAGGGCAGAAGAAAGATTTGCAATTAAAATTAAGCTATCATCATGCAGTGTTTTGGCAAGCCAGCAATACCATGCAGCTTACAAAGGTCTTAACAATCTGATAATGTGAACATTAGGGTACTCATGCCTCAGGGATGCAGTTCTGCTACTCCTAGCCCAGGTAAGGGGAAAAGAGAAAGAACCAAAGAGAACAGGTGTCAGCCATTTGACCTAGATTGCAATTGTGAGTTCTGTCCAAATAGGATTCTGTAGGTATAGAAACTCTGGGCCACTTCCAAGCCTGACAGAGACTGACCTTCCACTGGGTCTGGAGCCTTGATATTACATTTGATTAGGTACTATTCATTAGCCAAAGATTACATCAATCAGTCCCTTTCTAGGCTCAAAGTTCTCACACTAGAGAAGAGTAATGAGACAGACCTCAGGCCTCCAAAGGCTCACAAGGATCCCTGGTTGTAGCTCCATGGGAACTCAAGATTCTAATTTGCCTGATCTGGGCCCTGGAGTGAAGTTATCCTTAAACCTATCCTGCTTCACTTAACTCATAAAATTATTGGACACTGCTTCATATCAGACTGTTATTTCTTAAGCTGACTTTCATTTGTCTAAACACTGCAACTACTATTGTATGCCCTCTTTATATTCCGTAGTTTCTGGTTATACTGTACAGAAAACAATACTCTTTAATGTATATGGGGTCAAAGGACATTGAAAACAATACTTTTACGAGATCACTCTTTTAACAATCTTTTAATCCTGAGATTAAATACTTACATGTGGTAAGGACTGCCATATTTATTTTTACAGCCCAGACCTCTGTTGTGTGCATGCCTATTCTGTACCTATTTTTCCATGCCCACTAGGATGTCTCAGAGGCATTAAAATTTTACATTATACCTACCCCAAATTGTCGGTATCACCTTCCCTCAAAGCTGCTTTTCTACTGTCTCAAGAAAGAAAACACAAAATCTCTATTTACCTACTCTTCTATACAAAGAAAGATGATTCTTGACACCTCCCTTACTCTCGCCTATTGCAGCTGATCCTCATTAGTCATGGATTCTGTGTACAGTAGGTCCTTGGTTTACGTCGGAGATCCATTCCTACATAAGCATCTGCGTCACTCACATGGCGCACATACAAAGCAGTAATGAAGTGAAACAGTAAAAAAAATTAAAAGAAAGATAATTCCTGACCTTGTGGTAAATAATAAAAAACATAAAGCACATATGTACATATGTCAAAATGACAGAACTTTTTTTATAAATAAATGGGAGATGGCGACATAACCACAAAACGACATACGTCAAGTCCAATGTAACCCGAGGACCGTCTGTATGCGAATCTGCCAATATGCTAAAATGTATTTGTAATCCCAGACTCGATCCTCACAGCACTTTATCATCGGTGGAATGTAGAGCTGTAAAAACTTTCAGTGGCCTGATGCTCACATTTCTAGCCGAGGTAGAATAAAGGCAATACTCTGACTTCTTATTTCAGCTCATACTGTAAACAAGCACAGTCTATTTAGTGCCAATTTTTTTATATTTTTGTGCTTTTTAATTTTTTTTTTTTTGGTGATTTTACTGTTTAAAAATGGCCTCCACGAGTAGTGCTAAAAACTGTAGTGCTCCTTAGTGCAAGAAGGCTGTTATATGCTTAGAGAGAAGAACACACTAGGTAAGTTTTGTTCAGGTATGAGTCTAGTGTTGTTGTCTGTGAGTTCAATGCTAATGAATCAATAACATATATTGCGAATACGTGTGCAAGTAGCTCGCTGCCACTTGCCTCAGCTGGCTGCCCCCCCACCGCCGCTCATGGCTCTCCACCGCACGTAGCTCACTGCCTCACCCTCCTGCCGGTCAGTCTTTATGTGACAGTGCCCCGGCCAATTTGCATATTACCCTATTATAAGTATAGATAAGGTGTCTTTAAACAGAAACACACATAAAACAAGGTCAAACAAAATCCAAAATCCTTCACAGGCCCATAGGGTTGCTCTTGATATCCTTCTGATCTCTCCTCCTTTACTCCCCTCTCACAATCCTCCAGACACACTAATTCATTATTCACT
>NW_006297811.1:4874996-4883434 GCF_000327345.1 Myotis davidii | reverse complement strand
GCTAATCAACTCGATAAAGTTATACCTTACCATAGGTTAAAGTGGAAAGAAGAGAAAAATAATTTACTCCCTTCAATAGTTTTCTCCATTTAAATAGCAGTTCCAGTTTATTTCCCTTTTTCTGTCATTCTCTACAAATTTGAAATAAAAATTCAGTAATATTTTATCTAATTTTTACATTAACTTTATTTTCCTGGGAACATAGAGGAAATTTATTATTTTAATCATCAAAAAGTTTTTCCCCCCCTGTATTTTCTTCTTTGGAGAGGTTTTTCAAGTTCTAAACCTTTTGTTATTCCTCATATAATTCTTTCACATTCTCCCTCGATATCCTGAAATGGTTATCCTTTCTCAAAGATGGTGAAAGTATTGCTCCTACTATGAAAACAAAGATTTTTTTTAAAAGTCTTGTCTCATAGAAAGAATTAGCTGTATAGAAAGAATTACTTTAACACTGTGGTAAAGAATTTTCAAACAGATGATATAAATTCAAAAATATGAAATCAACTTTGGTTAGCTTTATGTATAACAAATCAACTCAAAATTTTTTCAAGTAACGAATATTTTTGATATTTAGAAGTTTCTCCATCACAGCAAATAAAGCACTGGCAGCCAATATGTGTTTTTTAAAAACTATGTAATATCCTACTTGCCTTTTAAACTTGTTTTTTAATTACCAATTTCAATGTGAACAAGAAATGACGCATGGAGGGAGAATGTCTGGAAAATCTTTTACTTTGTTGCAAATGTCACACCAAGAAATAGAAAAGACACATATAAAGTTCTAAGCTCTTTAATTTGTTGCAACTCTTACCTGTTCGATTCACTTAGCAGCCTAGTCATAGTCCAGCCATATATTTTATTCATCTTTTCCCTATTTCAAACTGCTCCAGATCTACGATCAACTTTCAACATTTTTACTGGTTATCTTTCCCAAACTGGTAGCTATGCTTTAGTTTCATTAAATCAATCATCAGATAGTGCTAAAAAAGCAATCACAATGTTCTTCCATTTCAGTGTGTAGCTACCAATCTGTGACCTTGTAGGTTGAAATAATTCTTCTTTATCTTTATTCCAAGAAATTAACATTTTCACAGATACCCTCTGGAAAGTAAACTCTTTGTTCCAATAAATAAAATATTTTTTGTTATGAATAGCAGGTATTCAGTTTCTGCCCATGTGTTTTTGAAGAAGTGCCTGATAATTTACCAACATATTGCTCCATAAAATCATATTCACTTTAAAATCCAGTAATTTCAAATATATTTCACTTTTTTCATGGTCTATAAATTTTTTCCCACTTAGAAACTCCTTGTGTTTAAAATATTTTGAATGGCCCTGGCTGGTTTGACTCAGTGGGTAGAGTGTCGGCCTGCGGACTGAAGGGTTCTGGGTTCGATTCCAGTCAAGGGCATATGCCCAGGTTGCGGGCTCAAATCCCCAGTGGGGGCATGCAGGAGGCAGCCTATCAATGATTCTCTATCATCATTGATGTTTCTATCCCTCTCTCCCTCTCCTTTCCTCTCTGAAATCAATAAAACTATATTTAAAAAGAAAGAAAACAGGCATTGACGAAAAAAAATTATTCACTTAAAAAAATGTTTTGAATGATTCTTCTTCACAGCCAAGTTTTTGTTAGCCATATAATGTGAAATGCCAACCACCAAAACTCTGTATATCATAATTCCTTCATTTTTCCTGATTATCCCTGGTCTTTGTGTACTTTGCAGGTAAATGTTCACAAAAGAGTCTCTACATTATGCTGGTGACAGAAACAGCAACTAATTATTGATATGATGTTGATTAAGTATAGTAATTGGTTTTCCACACTTGTTATTTCAATACCATTATTTGACTTGTCTGGGGGAGTTTTAGAAATTTGTGTGCTATATCTATATCTATATCTACATCTATATCTATATCTATATATCTAAAAGCCTAAACGACTGGCTGATTGGCCAATAGCTATAACACGCACTGACCACCAGGGGGCAGATGCTCAACACAGGACCTACCAAGTTGTGGTCACTTGGCAGCGGTGGTTCTCCAGTGACGCATCCAGAACCAGAGAGGAGAGAGCCTGATTCTGGGGTGCGTCACCCAAAAACTGCCCTCTTGCAATCCGGGACCTCTCGGGGGATGTCAGAGAGCCAATTTCGGCCCAACCCCCGCAGGCCAGGCGGAGGGACCCCACTGGTGCATGAATCTATGCACTGAGCCTCTAGTTTTTATATAATTTCAAAAAAAGTTTCCACAAAACAAACTATAACTAACCATACCCATAACATTGAGTAGCTGAAAAATAAGAAATGCTACACACCATAAAACATCAAAATAGAACAAAGTCTGTGCAGGTGGGTTGGCAGAAGACTAGCCTAACGGCTAAGTTACACCAAAGGCCTCATTGCTTTTTTTTGCACATTGGTTTTTTAAAATTCTTAAGAGTCACAAAACAACTGAACCATAATTTGATTTTACAGTTTAAAATGCCTCATTTCATGCTTAACAGTCCTATTTCAATCTTGAGTCCCCAAGGAAATTAGGAAATAAAGAGAAGAAATGTGTTCCCCTATCCTTCTTCTTCCAACAACCCTATATTTGTCTTAAAAGAAGTTAGATCTTAAGATTTTGTTCATTTAGTCACTCTTAGGTTGTTATATGGAAACTGTCCTCAAGTTTTAAACACACAGACTTTTGCCTTTGGAACACTTACTTTTTTAAAAAAGTGTATTTTTATTGATTTTCAGAGAGGAAGGGAGAGTGAGAGAGAGAAACATCAATGATGAGAGAGAATCAATGATAGGCTGTCTCCTGCATACCCACTACTGAGGATCAAGTCAGCAACCCAGCATATGCCCTTGACCAGAACTGAACCTGGGAATCCTTCAGTCTGCAGGCCAACACTCTATCCACTGAGCCAAACCCATTAGGGCTGAAATACTTTAATTGATTTCAGAGAGTAAGAAAGAGAGAGAGACAGAAACATCAATGATGAGAGAGAATCATTGATCAACTGCCTCCTGCACACCCCACGGGGGATTGAGCCCACAACCCAGGAATGTGCCCTTGACCGGAATCGAACCCGAGACTCATCAGTCCACAGGCCAACACTGAGCCAAACTGGCTAGGGCTGAAACACTTATTTTTAAAGGTACAATAAGGCCTCTCATTTAGCTGACATTATCCAAAATGAAGAATCTTTTAATGAAAGCCAAATATCAATAAAAATAAATCTTGTTAAGTAAGAAACTGAAAGGTCTGAGATTTTATCTTACTTTCAACCTAACAAGTTAGGCTGCCTGTAAGATATATTTTAAACTCGAAAACATTAAAACTTTCTACCTTCTGGCCTGAGTTACGTTCCTGTTCTTTTCTCCCTCCCCCAAGCCATGTTTAGTATTTTTCCCCACATGATTATTTGTAATCATACGTGTTTACTGATTTTCCCTCTTCTACTAAACCTAAGTTCCAAGCAAGCAGGAACCCTATCTATTTCATTCACACTTGTACATTCAGCACCTGTTATAAAACTGTCACATAGAAATCACTTAATAATCATGTTAAATGAAATTTAAATGTAATTTTCTCTACCTAAACTCTGACACATCCTATTCTGCACTGGTTCCCCACTCATATCTCAAAACCTGTAGGAAGTCTCACCTGCTCACATGACCCAGATGGGCTCACATATCATAAATCTTTTCCTAAGTAATTTCCTACAAAATGTTATTTCATTCTCACAACCCTGTATTTTTTTCTCCCATTAAATTAGGAAGAAACTAAAGCTTAGAGAGGTAAGAAATGCATGTAAAGTCATACTCCCAACGAGGCTAGGATGAAAATTAGGTGTCTCACTCCGAAGTCCATATTCTTAATCCTCTTTTACACTGCATCCTTAGCTAAAATGATTCTCATATGGTGTTATTTGATTCCAAGCCCAGTGCTGCCACATATTAACAGTGTAATATTGAGGGCCTCAGATGCTGTACAAGTAAAACAGGGGTAATTGTAGCACTTATCTACAAATATAAAGGTTAAATGACATAATGAAAAGCACAATGCACAGTGCCGAGCACTTAACACAGAAAACACTCAAGAGATGTTCACTATGATCATCGTTAGAATCCTCTAAACAGCAAATTTTTTCTGGTAAAGGCCAAATAGCAAATAGTTTAGGCTTTGTGAATCATATGGTCTCTGCTGCAACAAAGCAGGCAGCATGCTGGATTTGGCTCAAGGTTCTCCAACTCCTTGGCACTACTCATATCTAAGGCTGGTTAATTCTTTGTTTGTTGTGTATGGCTGTCCTGTGCATTACAGGACGTTTAGAAGCATCCTTTGTCTACCCACCACATGCCAGTAGCAACCCCCAAGTTGGGACAACCAAAAATATTTCCTGGGGAGCAAAATCGCCTCAAGTTGAGCAATACTGCTCTACAGCAATCAAACATAAAAATGTAGCTTGATTTTTTTTTCTAATAATGAAAATACCTTAAGTGGAAAAAGAACTTAATTCATTAAAAAGTAATTATACTCACTTAGCTAAAATTCCCACACTTAGCAATAACTTTATAACTTCTGTGATACACACGGCTGTGGTTGAAAAGTAGAGTTCTTTGTCTGATGTCCTTGTGTATCTTAAAGCTATGGTATACGTTGCAGCCACCAGGGTCATCACTGTCAAGCAGTATAACTTGAATAATAAGCTGACATTTTCTGGAAAATATGTGCAACAAAGATATTATTTAGTAGACAATATCAATGTATATAAAAGTTAATCAACGTTATACCTCAAAATGCCTTCCAACTTCAAGCACAAAATAACTTTTTAAACCCATATTTAAAAATTTACTTTAGAGCAATACTTTCCACTTATAGGAACATAAACAAACACACATACACAGAACACAGTGAGTTTGAATATCAACTGGTTAAGAACTGATTTTGTCCCTGGGAATGCCTCAATTGCAAGACTGACTCTAGTTTGGATGTTATAAATTACCTATCTATAATAATCTATATTAATAAAAGCATAATATGCTAATTAAACCAGACAACCTTCTGGACGAAGCCGCAGTGGCGGGGGCTGAGGCAGAGGCAGCCACCATGGTGGCGGGGGCCAAGCCCCTTGCATGAATTTCGTGCATTGGGCCTCTAGTTTTATAATCTTTATAACTCAAACTTATGAAAACAATTACAGCAATTTATATCCTAAATTTAAAGACAGCAGAAAGAAAAACAAAAAGGACTGAGTGATAAAAATGGAGCTTAATATAAAGTTTATCATATAATAAAAAAACAAATCATGTAGCCTCTTGTTTCATAGCTTTATGCACAGAAAAATACTTCGTAACTCAAAAGAAGAGTATTAAGAATGAAGCCCTATAAAACTGGGAATGTTGGATATGTACAACTTATAAACACTCAATTTAAGAACTGCTTGCAAGTATATGTGCGCTGCAGCCATCACTCGGGCAGCAGGGTGGGTCCAACAACCTCCATAAAGCCCAGGCACTGGGGTACCAGGTCTCCCTCACACTTCCCTCCTTACTCCCAGCCCTGCTCTGATCCTGCCATCACCCAAGGCTCAAACTATTTCTACTTTCTTTACAAACCTCCCACCTCTCATCCTTAACCTTTCAAAGCTTCAGGCTCAAGTTACACAAGGGTCAGCAACCTTTTTTCTGTAAAGTGCAAATAGTAAATATTTTAGGCTTCTCACCCTACCAGGCAAAATCATGAATAGCATGTAACACAAGAGAAAACAAATTTTCTGACAAATTCAAAATATAACAATTGAGTACAATGCTTTATAATATATGTCTGCTATTGAGAACAGAATTATTTCGAGGGGTAACATTTTGCTTCATTGGTCTTCAGAATTACTGCTCCATCAAATCAATTGCAACTGTTCATCTGTAAAAACCGTGGGCCGTACAAATCCAAGTGACAGGCTGGATTTGGCCAGTGAGCCATACTTTGGCAGCCGGATGAAGAATCAGTCACCCCTCTGGACAGGGGCGACCCTGGGCTGCTACTGTAACTACAATATGCACTAAGTATGCTTTTGTTCACTGCTTTGGGAGCCTAACCACAATTCGAAGATGGCTTTCACAGGAAAATAAACCAGGAGTTACATATGTGAGGATGAAACCTTCAAGGTTACAGGTTCTTCAATATAAATATTTCCCTGGGGGCAATTAAAGAATTACTTGTAAATTATAGACAATTTTTAAAATTATATCAGTTATTAACTAAAAAGTAATGTGGTAGAACAAAAGAAATAGAGCTTATATCTGCCTAAACTTTCTTTCCAAAAGATCTGAGCCAAAAAGCAATGTCTATGTGAAAGGAAGTGAAGATCACTACAATACTTCCTTTGTTTGAAAACTTTCCCTAATTAAGGGGAACGTATATAACTGCAAAAATAAACAGCAATAACCTTTAGTTACTCAATAAATGAGAAAGCACTTCCCATCTTCTAGATTAGGGGTGAGCAAACTACATCTCATCTCTCATTGTTATACAGCCTGCAAGTTCAGAACAATAGTTGGAAAATTTTTTTAAATAATCTTTTGTGACACAAAAATGATATAAAATTCAAATTCCATATCCATAAATAACTCACTATTGGAACACAGCCATGCTCATTTGTTCCCACTTTTTTTTATTTTTATTGATTTCAATGAGGAAGGGAGAGGGAGAGAGAGAAACATCAATGATGAGAGAATCACTGATCAGCTGCATCCTGCATGCCTCCTACTGGGAATCAAGCCTAAAACTGGGGCATGGGCCCTTGACCAGGCTAGAACGCAGGACCGAAGGCTGATGCTCTATCCACTGAGCCAAACCGAATAGGGCTGGTCCCACATTTTTGCCCTGCAATGGCAGAGTTAACTAGTAATGACATCCAGTACTTTACAGAAAAAAAATTGCCAACCCATGTCCTAGAATAGATTATCAATACTTCCATAAATAACAGAGGTTGGGACTGCCAAACTGAAAACTATCCCAAAAGCAACATAATTAATGCTTGAACACGAAGCCAAATATTTATAGCCTGTAAGTGTCATGAGACCTACAGTTATCATTGCCATCAACTGTGAGAGTATACCTATTTGCACATTTATATAGGACTATGTATGATATTCTTGAAAATAACTACTGCTCTAAATGGAAGAGCAAACAATTCAGACATTTATAAAACATATAGGGCTTGGTATGGAATACTTAAAAAACATAAACTTTAAATAAATACTTAATGCTTTTAAGCATTATTTTCTCTCACTTCAGTTTAACATTGGATCAAAATGGTTCTTCACTCCGTTCACAAATTCTCCAGTATGGAATTTCAATTACTAGCAATTTCAAATTTTCAAGGTAAAAATCAAAAGTTCATGTCATGTACTCGCTGTAAATTCTGCTAAGTATTCGCATTGTGCCCAAGGCCTGTAACTATAGGCCTAGCCCGCAGCTCACTGAGTTGGCACACTGGCACATTAGCACATCTGCACTGGTTTCCATTTCCCAAAGTTCCCATTCGCTCCCTCACATTATTTGTTTCTGTGTAGACGAATGTTCCCCAAAAGAAATGTACGGTTTGAAGTGGTTTTGGTTTTTGTTTTGTTATATTTTACTATATTTTAGAGTGGGGATTATTTTTAATGCCTGAGAACTTGGAAGTTCTAGCAAGTTCCAGATAAATCTTTGGGAATATCCGGAAGCTAGAGCAACTGCTTTTCTGTTAGGATTACATGTTTCTAGATTGCAGAAGAGATCTATAACACGACCAAAGCACACGAATATGTACTGGCAATAGCCCAATAAAATGTTACAACTACTTCAGATAATGACCCGGATTCCTTTAAGTTTCACTCATTACTCTTGCTGTTCCCATCCTGTTAATTATCAAAACAATTCTGTCTTTCTCCCTTTGTTTCCTGTGCTGTTTGTTTTTAAGACTCTTAAGGTTGGACTGACTTGAAATGGGAACATGCATAAAAGCAGCACAAGGAACTACAGGCAGTCCTCCTGGGCAGGGCTGAAATGATAAATGCGGGCTCCGCAACCAGGAAACGAATCTGGCACCCATGCAAAGGTACTCTTTAAATATTTGTTCGACATTTACTCAGAGATGAAGCCAAGCGCTCTACGGGGAAGGGTGTCACCCGACCCCTCCCGGCCACCGCTCGACCGCCCTAACTCACCCCCAGCAAAGCGGGAAAGCTGCGGAGTTCCTCCCACTCACCCTCAGGAGGCGGCCAAAAGTCACCCAACAGCACCAGACAGGCCACTCCTGCAGAGGGTGGGTCTCCGCACCTTCACCCACACGCCCGGTCCCTTCAAGCACCCGCAGCACCGTCCTCGGGACACCGCTCTCCCCGCCGCCGGGGGTCAGGGCCTTAACGCCCAGGGGCCTTCCCACCGCCGGTTACGGG
>NW_006297811.1:4860624-4874749 GCF_000327345.1 Myotis davidii | reverse complement strand
TCCTCCGCGCCCGCACGCTGAACACCCGGGACCGCCTCCGTCGTCATAGAGACGAAGCGCTCGGCCTAGAGTGCCCGCCGGCCGCCCGCCTCGCGGCTATCCAGGGACAAGGAGTAGGTGCGGAAACCCGTGCCTCCCGACAGTGAGACGCTACGGCTGGCGGAGAGGCCTTGCTGACAAGTGCGTAAAACTCGATGGGAAGGCGTCTTCTGTGAACTACAACCCCCAAGGGAGTGGAGCCAAGGGAGCAGAGCGTTGCCTTCTGGATCTTGTAGTCCAAAGCAAGTCGACAGCGAATAAGGATTTGCGGTTAGCCTTCGTGATTCTTGTAGGTCCAAGCTATTGCAGAAACTCCCACAACTCATAACAGAAACTACTTTCGGCAACGTTGTAACTTCCGGCAAGTCCATTCCCTTCCAATGTCACCTCTTACTGAACCTAAACAATTTACATTACATATTGTTCAGAAGTCTTGTGCCTGTGTCCTTATAGTCAGGATTATCATCCTATATAATAATCCTATATAATAAAAAGCTAATATGCAAATCGACCAAATGGCGGAACAACTGGTTGCTATGACGTGCACTGACCACCAGGGGGCAGACGCCCAATGCAGGAGCTGCCCCCTGGTGGTCAGTGTGCTCCCACAGGGGCAGTCTCACTCAGCCAAAAGCCAGGCTCACCACTGGCGAGCGCAGCAGTGGTGCCTGGAGCCTCTCCAGCCTTTTTGTCATTCGGACATCCCCCGAGGGCTCCCGGACTGCAAGAGGGTGCAGGCTGGGCTGAGGGACCAGCCCCCAGTGCACAAATTTCGTGCACCGGGCCGCTCATAGATTATAATTAGCCAGACATTCTAACTACACCATCATTGCACAACAAAAGGGCTTCAAAAATATTAGATGTGTCAACTGGCAATTACTTCAGCCTCTATAATCTCCACTTTCAATAGAGGATATTAGCATTAGCATTGGCAAAATGAATGACTTTCAAGATATGTGACTTGGTTAAAAATACTACAAAGGTACTTCAGCCCTCAAAGGAACGGGTACAAGATTCTGAGATGCACAGCAGGTTACACCTTCTGTAGAATATTTCCAAAATGACTTAAAGGTTTGAGTAGTTGATGTTATATACTATTTTCTTATCATCAGATATATATACAGATATATCTAGTCTATTAACATTATTGGAAAATTTTGCTATATTAGCATCTCATTAATTTTAGGAGGCTCCTAGGAGACCACAGTTGACTTTGTACAGTTGACTAATCTCATTTGGAACAGGGTTGGACCTTCCCTCTACCTGGGTGTATGTGTCCACTAGTGTTAATCAGCTCTTCCTGTAATTGATACATTTCTCACTTGTAGAATTATTCAGTTCCCTGCTGTGTGTGTGTTCATATACATACACACACAAAAAAACACATGTGTACTTGAAATTGCTTTTAAAAATTAAAATATTCTATCATATTCATTCTTTTGTCTTACAACTAATGCCTTCTACAGTTTATCTCTTTCTGTTTTGAGTATCATTATAGTCTCAGTTTAGATTAATTAACTATAATTATTCTCCCTTTTGATGCTCCAAGGACTCCAATGTGGCCCTTGTGAGCCTGCGCATTTCTTGAAGCTTACACACGATTTTGAAGCATTCTTTTTCATTCTAGCAACAAGAGGTTCCAGGCCAATCCTGATTTTTCAGTGTTCAGCGTCCTGGACTCCACAACACTTCAAGGAACTACATGGTTCCTTTTGGTAGAGAATAGTATTACACACACACACACTCACACACACACACACACTGATCACATGAGAGTGGTGGGTAAAATGCCATCAGGCCACTTTTGTAGCATTTTTGATGCAATTAACATATCATGCTGCTCAACCTACTTTTCTTATAGATTTTCATTACCCACAAAGACTTTCTACTACACTGACACAAACCTGGATTTTGATGCCTTTGGTCCTAACTTGATCAGCTCAAGACCATAAGGGACAAGACCTATAGTCAAGTAGAGTGAGGATTTTTTTACCAGTTCCAGTGAAGGTAATTGCATACCGGAGAAACCAAGGAACAGGGTTATAGAATTTGGAGAAAGAATGGACTTTAGTAAAATTTAAAGACAACGGTGTGTAATGAGGACAGCCTCAGACCCGGACTGCAGGATAGTTTGGGATCCCGTTTCTTGGAAACTACACAGTTCCCACGGATGTGGACTGTTATAGTCAGGAGCCCCTGAATCGAAGGCTTTGCACCTAGGTTGGAAATGGAAGCTGCTTCTTTGTGTCTTTCCTCCAAGCAAAAGTAGGGTGTTTCATTCTTTTAAAAAAACAAACAAACATGTTTTTACTGATTTTTAGAAAGAGAGGATGGGAGAGGAAGAGAGAGAGAAACATTATCGAGCGGCTGCCTCCTGCACACCCCCCACCAGGGATTGAGCCCTCAACCTGGGCATGTGCCCTGACCAGGAATCCAACTGGTGACCTCTTGGTTCATGGGTTGATGCTCAAACACTGAGACATACCAGCCTGGCGAGTGTTTCATTCTTAATGACATAATTTCAACAGTAAAGCTTCTAGTAGTGTATGATTGTACCAAAATTGGTCAGTGAGTGAGAAAGTAGGCACTAAAAGGACGGGAGTGTTATTAAGACTTTACAGCATATCCTTAGGAGAAATATTATTTCCTATTAACTTTATGGCTGGGTTTTCTGCTCGTTAACCTAACCCAATGAATAGCCAAGCAGATATTTATATTCTTAGTTTGAAATAATTTTTCCTTTCCCAATCTGAATTATCCTAAGTCTTGGAGGACACGATATTGGCTTAATATGTTTCTTTTATGTATGCCTAGCTTTCTATACGACACTGGTTAGCGCAAGAAGCATCAACTCTTAATCATGTGAACCACAAGGTAATCTGATAATGAGCTAAGCTGACAGTGCCTCGAGCAGCAAATTCTATTGCCATTTGAGAGCCTACCGATAGTCCTGATTGTACTGTCAAGCTTCAGGATTTGTCTTGATACTCTGCCCACCACTCTCTCTGCTCAGGCATGAGAGCTCACCATCATCTCAATGAATTCTATACAAGGAAACCCAGTGCTGTATCCACGGGCAATAAAGTGAAAGTGTGGACTTAAACAGAAAGGCTGAGCAGTAGCAAATACCAAGACGCAGAGGGAGGTTAGCGTTAAATTCAGCTACACAACAGGTTATTAAAAGTGCTGAGGTTTAAAGTATAGTAAACCATGAACCATCAAGAACATGCAGACAAATGCAGATACTTCAACATAATTGTTTCCATGTCAGTTTAAACATATTAGTCTTATTCTGCTATTAAGAAAAACATACAAAACCGATTTGCTAGGTTATTGTTATTTTAGAACAATTCTTTCCTATGGGGTAATATTACTGACGACAAGCAGAAGAATTATTGCGTTTTATAATTGAGAAAGTAAAAAATACACTGGGCCTCTAGTATGCTATAATAAAAGTCCATGTGAACATGGTCTCTCTTTCTCTCAAAATATCTTATTCACCTGTAGGTACAGAGAGAATAACTGGACAAAGGGATGATTCACATCCTGTGGAATGGAGCAGGAGGCTGTAAGGTTTCATCAAGCTACTCTGAATGGCATGCAATTTAAAACTTATAAATGTTTTATTTCTGGAATTTCCTAATTAATATTTTTGGATCACGATTGACAGAGGGTCAATGAAATAGTGAAAGTGAACCCGTGAACAACTGTAACCAATGTAATCTATGTTAACCATGAATAGCTAATGAAGCTGAAAATACTGACTAGATTTTAAATTTTTTTCCCAGTATTGAATGATTGCTATTTTGTAGTCAGTTTCTTTTTTAATTCTTTATTGTTTAAAGTATTACATATTAGATTTTAAATTTTTAATGTTTAACACTAAATATGATTTTAGAAAGAAATTTCTAACCCAGGCATAATAATCTTATATTAACATCTAAATGGCATCATAATTTCAGTCTTAATGTGCCAAACTTTTCTAACAAATAAAAGATGAATGGACCGAGTTTTATTTTTCAATTTTAATAGAATGAAAAATATGTCACAGAAAACCATTTGTTAGTTTTTTCAAAAAAATTCACACAACTAATGAATGTGCCAGCAACCACCACATTCGTGAAATTTCATGGATGCAAAAATACTTTTAAATACCGGCCACTGCTCACAGTTTGGTGATAGCTTCTTTAAAAATATGGTCTCTAACTAGGTTTCATCCACAGCTCTGGTTAGGTTCACCTTGACAGCCCTGGTAGTTTCACTCTGCCCCCCGCGGAGACCAGCTATGAAAATCTGAGGCCTGGGCACTGCGGTGCTGCCTTCCCTCTTGCACTGCGTGCCCACGGGCTTTAAAGGGTACACCTGTGAACAATTCTCTCTTCTCATGTGACTGAGATCGGTTTGTACCGAGTGAGTAACTTTCCGCCGCAAATTGGCCTACATAGAAAGAGAATACATAGGGATTAACATTTCTCTAAAAAAGGAATAATAGAAAATATTATCAGGCACCAGCTAATATCTGGCTATTTTTTTAATCCATAAAGAAATTAGTTTTACAACATAGCATTTTTTTTTTCAACAAAACGTTGGAGCAGTAAAGAAATCTAGGAGGGAATAGAAAGTACCCTTTGCTGCAAAGTAGGAAAATATATTAAATAATGAAAATGGAAAAGAACATACAGGCTCAGGCTTACAGTGAGCTCCATCATTTCTTAAATAATCTTCTAATTCCTTCATCACTTTGAGATTCATACAACTTACTCCTTTTGTGAGTTCTTAGTAAACATGAAGTTAAATAGATTACTCAGGCTGAGAAGCAAGGAGGAGCTTATAAGAAGACTAGGAGTGGCCTGGCCAGTGTGGCTCAGGTGGTTGGGTGTCATCCCGTACACCAGAAGGTGGCAGATTCAATTCCTGATCAGGGCACAGGACACAGGACACATACCGAGGTTTGCAGGTTCCATCCCTGGCCCCGGAGCATGTAGGATGCAGGAGGCAACCAATCAATGTATCTCTCTCACATCAATGTCTCTCTCCTCTCTCTCTCTCTCTCTCTCTCTCTCTCTCTCTCTCCTCTCTTCCCTCTCTAAAAATCAATGTTTTAAAACTATTTAAAAAAAAGAATAGGAGTTATGGTGAAATGCAAGAAAAAACACAGAAGGCATTAGAGCACGTGAGTTAAAGAGAGACCTAGAATTAGAGGAAACATTTCAGAGTTTGAGATACTGCAGGTGATTGAGAACCAAAATCACTTCCCCTCACATAGCTTATTATCTAGATTAATATAACTTTGCTATTTCATTGTCTTCATTCTCATCATTTTACTATTTCAAGAGACTCCTGCCAAAGCAAATAACTTGACTGTTCATTACAGAACATCCTAAAAGATGCATCATTTCTTCAGAAATAAGCATTAACACGTAGATTAAGCCCTAGCATTCTTTGCATCCCTTGCCCCAAGAGTCACCTTGCTATTCCCCTCCATGCTGCTGCTTCCTCCTGACCTCTATCCAGTCCGCTTCAAGCCCCCATCCCGTCCCGATCCACCCCTGGCACCGACAGGCCTGCCTTCACCCGAACTTCAAGTCCTCAGTAAGTGCTGCCCTGGCTGCTGCTCCTCTGCCCAGCTCTGCTGAGGAGGTGGGTTCCCTGGTGACTGTGAGGCAATACGCTCGGCTCTGTCTTAGCAGCAGGTCCTGTGGGCAGCTATGGGGCGCTGCATTCGAAGTGATGCGACTGGAGGGGATAATTAGGCCGCGGTGGGACTCAGGATGACGCGGAGGTTGAGGAATGAGGAGAGGGTTCATCAGTATGCGGTTCAGCCCCACTGAATACCCCATCCTCCTAATGTTCCTACTCCAGACCTGTGCTGTGGCCTCCACCTCTCATACCCAACCCGGCCATCACGCCCCTCTTCTCCTTTGCCTATTTGTATCTCAAAACCAACTGAAAATGTCACCTAAGTCAATTTAGTAGAATTTTTATTTCACTCCTGTCATGCCACTTAGCAAGAGGTACTTAAAGATTTGTAGTGTCTCAGTGCTACTTGGTAAGACTCTCAGCTCCTGAAGGACAAGGCATTGGAATCTACATGCTACCTGGTACCTATCTGATGAGTTAGAGTGAGGGTTAGTAGGTAACAGAAAGGAATATGGGGACTGGGCGCCTCAAGAACCGCAGGAGAGAGACGGATAGGAATGCTAACGGGACAGTGATCTAGAAGATACAACCCTGGGCTGAACCTCCCTCAACCCCGGAAACCGTGGGCCTGTTTGAAAAGCTGCCACCAGAAAGGGCAGCAAGAAAAATGAGGTGGTTAGAGAAGAGCCTGTGAGACACAAAGGCCAGACCTTATGTGAGGAGAGAACTCTAACCCACAGCCCCGCAGCACCCAGTGCGGGGAGCCCAACCACAGCCCCGCAGCTGCACAATCCGGGCTCAGACCGGCAGGACCTGGCAGGCATCCCCATTTGCGTGCCCGTCCCCTCCCGCAACTGGGGACCAACCCAAGAAAGCCAAACACGCTCACCAAACCACAGACCTGAGATGCCCACCTCCGCTTTGCCCCTGTCAACAACCTCCCCCCATTTTTTCCCTGTAAAGCTTTCCTGCTCTGTTCCCTCCCCTGGAGTCTCCGCCAAAGGCAAGTGATGGCGACGCCCTCACTGCAGCAAGGTCTAAAGAAACAGCCTGTTCTCGTTTGGGAAGTCTTCATTTATTTTGAAACCTGACCTCAGTTAAAGAGATGGATAAAATATGCTAAGAAAAAACTAAAGATATCAATTGTTTATTGTCTTCATACTACAGTGAATGGTTGTTTAAAATGACAAGACACTCAAATAGAACTAATGGGGGTATTCCACGGAATCAGGGATGGGACAGGCTTTCACGTGAGGCACCGTCTGTGATTAAGATGACTGAGAATCAGGACTGGAGAGCTCAGTGTCTGGAAAGAGCATGTCCCCAGGAAGAGGGGGCGGTACTTACGATGCAACAGAGGTACATTCTGCTCCTCACTGGAGTCCAAAGAAGAGAAGGGTACACTTTATGATTAGAGGAAGTTGGGAGTGCTTTATTTTTTAATAATAATTAAAAAAAAGTTCTTACTGATTTTAGAGAGAGAGGAAGGGAGAAGGGGAGAGAGAAACATCAATTGGTTGCCTCCTATACCCACCCTGACCAGGGATCAAACCCACAACCTGGGTATGTGCCCTGACTGAGACTAGAACCTGAGATGCTCCAACCAACTGAGCCACACCAGCCAGGGTGGGAGTGCTTTAAATATTAGCACCTCATAGATTAGCATAAGAAATTAAAACTATTATATAGATCAACAGAAAGATAAGAGAGAGAGAGAGAGAGAGAGATCGCATGCATCTCATGCACGCTAATGGAACAATGTTCTAGAACAGTGGTTCTCAACCTTGGCTGCACACTAGAATGGGGGATTAGTAACAAAGAAACAGAATTTCCGGAGGATGAGGCCCAGAAATCAGGATTTTAAAAAGATTCCCAGGTGATTCTAGTGTGCAGCCAAGGTTAAGAACCACTGCTCTAGAAGATATACCAGGAAGCTGAACCTGGCTGGGATAATTTGAAAGTAGTTTCATGCTTCCATATTTCCACCTATGCTTAAAGCAGAAGACAATCTTACAATGTAAAGCTGGCAAATGGTAAGTTTTTATGTTAACGAAGAACTCTGTACAACTCCATATTTTGTAAAAATAATTAAACTTAACTCTAGAACAACATATTAAAATTTTCTAACCTATAAGTGATTTTAGAAAATATGGTTACAAACCAATTTTATAGCTTTTCTTCTTAATTCCCATTCATTCCACTCATATGATCTCACAATTGTTGGTGGTAATATGTGTGTATCCGTCTGTGTGCTGGTTTCACTCTTTGTAATTGGTTTTATAAAACGTTTGCCAGTATCTTTGAGCTAAAGAAATGGAGTTTTGTAATTAATATTTGCAAAAAATAAACATTATTTACAGTTAACTAATAAAGTATTCAGCTAAAACTAACAAAAGGCCAGAAAAAAAAACAAGAAATTTTGAGCATGGGATATACTTGTAAATACCAGCAGAGAAAATAGCTCATAACTAGTGAGGTTTGTAATTTATCTTCCTGGGCATTGTGGCTTTGTCTGATTTTGTGACTTTAATGTAGGAGGTGGGTTTTGGAAGGGGTAAACCTAACACCACTCATTGCCAAGTCAAATACCCCCTCTCTCTGACTTTCACAAATGGTCACATAAGAGATACCTTATTGGAAATGAACAGAAGCTTAAAATAGCTATTAAATATTTGGTATAAAACACATTTCTTTAAAGTATTGGAACACAGGATATATCTGAAACTCAAACTAGGCATACATAGCCAGATTATTATCCAAAAGGGGTGTGTGTTTTAACTGAGTATGTTAATTTTCTGCTGGGACATAATAAATTAAAGCTCACTATTACTATTCACATAGTAAGGACTCAGTAATTCCACGCTAACAAGGTACCCTTATGCTGGATATGAAGTTGCTGGAGGAGTGGCAGGGATTTAAGGAGCTCAGACACAGCATAAAGGAGAGAGAAAAGATTAACTTTTTTCCCAAGTCAAGCAACAGATGAGTGCCTACCATTTAACACGAGACAGAATTTTACCTTTGCAATGAACTTATGATATAGTAAGGTAGATAAAAACATGCTGAAAGATAATTAACGACATTATACCATACAGGTAAACGGCAAGTAAATAACAATACGGACTATAGCACTGGAGGGAGAAAACTTACTTCCATGGTATTGAAGGTCACTGAAGAACAGCTGAGAATTAAATGGAAAGAAAGGGGGTGAGGATGGGAGCGGGTTGGGAGAGGTTAATGGGGTGGGGGGGAAGGGAAGGGGACCTAATACTTTCAACAGTAAAGATTTTTTTAAAAGAAAAAAATAAATAGAAAGAAAGGGAAAAACAAGACCAGGTATATAGGGGAACTTTCCTCTATGGTGGAAAAGTATGCATTGTTTACATACAGCACACCTGTCTGGCTATCCCATTCTAGCCTTTCATTGTCTTCAAGCTATCTCACAACTCTGTAAGTTATAGGTCAGTGATAGAAAGACCAAATAAATCTTGTCTATACACATGCAAATCTGTAACTCTTTCAAGGTTTTCTATAGAACCTGGCAATGTGATTCTCAAATTTACATGAAAAGTAAAGAGTCAAGTATAGTCAAGATTCCTTAGAGAGAAAAGGGCGGGGCAACTTACCCTACCAGACATTAAGACTTATGAAGTTATAGTAAGATAGAGACACAGTAATTTTTTAAAAAACTGAGTATTTGGCCCTAACCGGTTTGGCTCAGTAGATAGAGCATCAGCCTGTGGACTGAAGGGTCCCAGGTCCGATTCCAGTCAAGGGCATGTGCCTTGGTTGTGGGCACATCCTCAGTAGGAGATGTGCAGGAGGCAGCTGATGGATGTTTCTCTCCCATCAATGTTTCTGACTCTATCCCTCTCCCTTCCTCTCTGTAAAAAATCAATAAAATATATTTTTAAAAAGTGAATAAGTTAAAACAGAAGAAAATATAAATGAATAACCTCAAGACAGTAAAGGATTTCTAAAACAAGACTTCAAAAAGTGAAATCGTTAAAGAGAAAAATTAATAGTTGTGACTACATTAAAATTAAAGATGTGTCTTCAGTGAAGGCCGCAACTGACAAAGCTCACCGAGAAGTGACAGGCGGGGCAAAGACATTTGCAACTTTTACAACCGATCAAAAATTAATGCCTATAATAGACAAGGAATCTCTGCCCATCAACAGATTAAATACAAAAAGAGTAGTATAAAAAAAAAACTGGCAAAAGTTATGAATAGCCAGTGTATAGAGAAGGAAATCTGAATGAGTAATGGATGTAGGAAGAAATGCTGAACTTCATTATCAGAAAAATGTATGCTAACACAATAATGATGTAGCATTTTAAATTCATCACATTGGTAAACATTATAAACGCAGGTAATAGCAGTGCTAGCAGGGTTATGGGTAAGTGACAAGCCCCATTGACTGAAATTAAATTGGTCCAATTATTTTGAGAGTCATGTCTCAGTTGAGCTAAAAATTGTAGACCTACCATTTGAGGCTCATACAGAAGTATACTAAATATACTGTCTCTGTCCACATCAGGAGAAGCCTAGAATGCCTGGAGCATTGCCGTATCCAAGAGGAATGCTGCATTCATAGACTGGTCGCACTCTGTCAGCATAAGAGCGCCAACTGAGCTGTCCAGGGTCTGACCGCCACAGCGGCCTCCACACCACTCCCCACCGCTGTATCCTTAGCATGTGCCAGGCTCCTTGCCCAAATGTTCAGACCACCCTCTGTGCTTCACTGTCACCAGCCCAACTCGCCTCTTAACAGTCACTGCTTCAGTCCCTGCTGGCCTGGTCAATTGAACACAAACCCACCTGCATCATAGTCAAAAAGTTGATAAAATAACACACACACGCACACACACACACACACAACATTTCAGGTTTTTATTTTAGTGAGTTTAAAAGAGAGGAACTGCCCAGCCGGTGTGGCTCAGTGGTTGAGCGTCAACCTATGAACCAGGAGTTCACAGTTTGATTCCCAGTCAGGCCACATGCCCAGGGTGCGGGCTTAATCCCCAGGAAGAGGCGTGCAGGAGGCAGTTGCTCAGTGATTCTCTCTCGCCCTCAACCTTCCTCTCTGAAATCAATAAATTTTTTTTTTAAAAAGAGGAACTGAGCCCTAGCCAGTTTGGCTCAGTGGATAGACAGAGTGTCAGCCTGCGAACCGAAAGGTCCCAGGTTCAGTTCCGGTCAAGGGAACATGCCCAGGTTGTGGGCTCGATTCCCAGTGGGGGATTTGCAGGAGGCAGCCGATCCATGATTCTCTCTCATCATGGATGTTTCTCTCTCTCTCTCTCCCTCTTCCTTCCTCTCTGAAATCAATAAAAAAATATTTTTAAAAAAGAGATCATACATTAAAAAAAGAGAGAGAGGAACCGAATGAGAGAAAAGACAGAAAAGAACAATGAAAAGGTGAACAAAAATGAGAGACAAAGAGGAAGAAAATGAGAAGAACACAGCAGTAGAATCTGAGCCCATGGAGGTGGTGTTGTTTTTTTAATCTGTTTTGTACTCTGCCAACTCCAGTGCCAAGCTAGTGCCTGGTTCAGAGTAAGTGGCTCAGCAATTAATGACTAAGTGCCAACATACAAAGAAACACACCTTCAGATCCATTTTGTGGCCTTTCAGACTTGCAACTGAAACATGTTAAATTATTTTACAACTCTGAGTGTAATGATCAACATGTTATCTGTGCTGAGCTCCTTCAATTTTAGATAAGAAACTATGTAGTTGCAATTATTTCTCTAAATGTAGCTTTTCTTTTTCAGATTTTCCCAGTCGAATGCATCAATTTGACTCCTAGTCTTGTCTTCACTATTCTTTGTGGATTTCCTTAGTTCCATCTTCAATGTGCATCCCTTTCAGATAACCTGTAAAGGCCCTCATCTGACCCCGTCTCTGCCTGGGTTTGGGAACAAGATAAATATAACTTTTAAGTTAACTATATTTTTAAACAGATAAGAACAGATACTACACTTGATCTTAGCCAAAAGGCCAGGAAGCAATAAACTAACTGTATTTTTAAGTGTCATAAATTCTTTTTTTTTAAATCTTCACTTGATTTTTTTAAAGAGAGAGTGAAAGGGGGCAAGAGGGTGAAAGAGGGGGAAAAAAGGAGAGAGAAAAGAAAAAAACAAGAACACATTGATTGGTTGTCTCCTGCACACACCCCGGACCTTCTGGACAATGGGCAACCACCTGAGTCACACCGGCCAGGGCTTAAACATCATACATTTTAAATATCTACCCTGCTTACCTCAGAACAGGGAATGAGGGTTTCAAATTGTTCGTGAAGTTCCAGTAGCTGAATTAATTCTGCATGCTTTTTGGCCTTTTCCGTAATTAAGTTAATGTACTTTTCAGGGTTTTCTGCAAATGAATATGCCGCATCTCTGGTATTGAAAGTGTAATATTTTTCTTTATATTTCAAAATTCCAATTGCTTGATTTCCTGAAAGTTAAGAAAAGGAACTGAATGGGCTATGAAATACTAAGTTCATTCTGTGCTTGTAATATACCCATAGAAACATTTCCTATATACTGCATTTTTAACATATCACTTATGTTTTTATTTTGCTAATAAAGTAATTTTAAAGTATACATTTTATTAAATTACAGTTTCTCTGAAATTCATATTAAGTTAATTAATTTTATATGCTTTTATTTTAAAGCATGATTTTATAGAAAAATATTTCACTATCTAGATACAAGGTGTTTAAAAATCTCTTAAGAGAAGCCAATTGCCTGGCAGGTTTCACAAATCTTTTTCAACTAAACTAACTACCATATAATCATTGTTTAAAAATAATTCTGTAAGAACTGCAAAAATGGGACCTCCTTTTCAAAATGTATGTTTGCCTGTTAGAAAGTATTTCCCACTGTGAACAGATACCACCTAAAATATGGATTATTAAATATCCACCTAGTTTGTGGGAGTTACACAGAAAGCACAATCTGTCTTACTTATTTGTTCTTTCATTTATTCAACAAATAGCTATTGGCCCTGCTCTTGGCACTGAGGATACAGAAGAAAACAAACTCCCCACTCTCCCCAAATCAACAATTATACCCTCGGCCAGAGAGTGATCAGTGCTACAGAAAAAAAACAACACAAAACCTAAGTAAAGCAGGTTAATAAAAACATAGTAATAGGAAAGCGGGCGAGGTTGACATCTTCCATTGGGTGATCAAGGAAGACGGAATAAAATAAGCAGCAGTATACGTAGCCTCATGGCAGGTACAGCTTCCCAAGTAGAGAGCATAGCAAGGGCAAAGGCTCTGAGGCAAAATGAGCTTAGCACGTTCAAGAATAGCAAGGCCAGTGGGGCTGGAGTAGTGAGCAAGGGTAAGCGTGGCAGCAACGAAGTCGGTGAGGTCATCGGAAAAGGACCATGACTGGGGAGCCACGGTATCCGTGCAGGGTTGACCTCTTGTGGTCTGTAGGACCGAACGAGGCAGGGAGGTGCTACAGAATTCCTCTGGGGCAGTGCCGGTGGCTGCTGCCCAGAAAATAATGCCGCGAGTAGAAGTACTACTGTAGTAAACAGACATAGAGCCGTCAGGACTGGCTCACTCAGAGAGGATTCTAAAACCCAAGCCCCACAAGCTCCCCACTTTTCCACTTTCCCTCTTTCTTAGAGTCATAGTGTACAGAAGCTGGCAGGGACCAACCAGACCTCCTACCTAGTTGGTCCTTCTCCTTTTCCGCACTTGGAAACTGTGGTCCACAGAAAGCATGAGATTTGCTGAAGGCTATGCAGTCTACTCATGGCACAACTGGGACTAGAAACCAGACTTCTGAATCCCAGCCCATAGCTCAACCTCATCAAGCGACCCCTGTCGCTACACACACCCATGTTTCCTTTCGTGTTTGTGTCTTTCCTGACTCAAGGAAGAAAAGAAAGGAGGGAGGAAGGGAGGGGAACAGAAGGAAAGCTAAGGAGAAAAGAGAAGAAGCCATCTTTCTGCATTAATTCCATTGCTCTACTTCACGGACCTTGAATGTTTTCTCCCCAGTATCGATGACCCTCACAGGGGTCTCAGAAAACTATTTTCTTAGTTCCCTGTGGCAAACCTTCTGTTAATCCCATTGTGAAAAATCCAATACCATAGAAATGAGTCCAGAAAAACCAAGATGGTGGCATAGGTAAACACCGGAGATTACTGCCTCAAACAACCACTTCAAAAATACAACTAAAAGACAGAACAGACATCATCCAGAACCACAGGAAGGCTGGCTGAGTGGAAGTTCTACAACTAGAAGGAAAGAGAAAAGCATACTGAGACTCAGAGGAGGTGCGGAAGTAAAATACAAAGGTGCGGAGGTGCATGTGGAGAGGGCTGGCGGCTGAGGACACGATTGTCTTTTTCAATCGGGAGGGAGTCTCAGGCTCTGAGCTCCAGTTCCAGGTGAGTCTCTGGGGACCCAGACTACTAC
>NW_006297811.1:4846379-4859342 GCF_000327345.1 Myotis davidii | reverse complement strand
GAGAGTCCATTTGTGTGCTCTCTAGCCTGTATATGCACAATCCCAATAATTATTTGTAAACAATACCCACCTGTGAAATATAACAAAAGAAATAAAAAAGAAGAAAAGGAAGGAGGAGCTTAATGGTATAAGGAATAAGACACTCTGAACAATAAAGATTTAATTTAAAATAAAAAATAAAAAAAAGAAATGAGTCCATTTGTGTGCTCTCTAGCCTGTATATGCACAATCCCAATAATTATTTGTAAACAATACCCACCTGTGAAATATAACAAAAGAAATAAAAAAGAAGAAAAGGAAGGAGGAGCTTAATGGTATAAGGGAAATAAGACACAATGTTGTCAAACTGTTTCCATTCTTGTCCTCGCCAACATCTTGTTATCCCAAATTCACACAGGACTTTTTGGATAACAACTTATTCCATCTCAATTCCTGATTTACTGTTTGCTTTAGAACCTCTAGTAATATCAAGATAAATTTTATTTGATAAGAAACTGGCCATTTCCTTAGTGGTATCTGCCTTATACAGAAATCCTGATCAATGGTAGTGGAATGTAAAATGACAAAGAGTATTTTAAAATAAAATATCAATAAAATCAGTGTTTCTCTTTCATGTAATTACTTTGGAGGAGGATGCATTTCAGTGCTGTCATGTAACATTTCTACAATCCATCACCGGACACGTGAGTCAGCCCCTACTTACGATGCGGCAGCATCCATACTTTATTATGCACACATTCAATTACTTACCACGCGAGTCATCATTTCATGTTTATGTCAATCTACCAGATTACACTGTGAGTACCTCAGAGAGGAACATGTTGTCTAGGTCATCTTTGTAACTCCTTTCTGAGTTCGCCATCAGATCCCATAAAGAGTTAAAAAGTGAACAAGTGACAACGACAGCACTTCATTTAAAGAAAGAAAAGGAAGGACGCGGGAGCAGTGTTTTTCCAGCCGTACCTGGGAGGAGAAGCCCATCTGTCATGGCCAATGTGTAACCACAAAACCCCCGGTACTGGATTAACAACTTATCAAAATTTGCTGTTGTTTCTGGGAAAAGCCATTGTTGTCTTTTGAATTCCATTGGATGTACTCTTTCTCCTACAATGAAAGAGGAGGACAAGAAAAACTTTATTCAACGAGAAGACCAAACAACCCAAGGAAATGGGCAGAAGGAAATGGCTGCTATGTGACTGCAACAGAGATGCGTCAATTCACTCAAGAGGCTGCAGCTCTTTACACCAGGCGGCACTTACATAGTAGGACTAGTGCTTCTTGAATCAGGTGAGACTATTCTGAACAGAAAGAGTCGAGGAAATATCTCTTTGTAGCTTCATTTTCATAACAAGGTGTACAATTTTTGTTTTTTATACTTTTAAATATTCTTCCCAGTGTCAGCTAGCTAACCTTCTTCCATTTGATAAGCAAATTGACTATTTTTACACAAATAAAAACATGCCTTTGTAAAACATTGATACCCAAGATTCTTAGCTGCCGTGATCCTACTACACTTCTGTGTCTGGCTCTGTATCCAAAGATCAGATGCCACATGTGACCTCATGGCTATGACGAGAAGTAAATTCATACTTTGCAGAAAATAAGCCTTTCCCTCTTTATTTCCCGATATGCCTAAAAGCCGTGAACAGTTATGACATGTGCCAAGTGTCAAGTGAGTTCTTTCAGAAGAAAACTGGGTCTGGCTAGTGTGGCTCAATGATTGAGCTTCGACCAAAGAACCAGGAGGTTGCTGGTTCGATTCCCAGTCAGGGCAAATATGCCCAGGTTGCAGGTTTAATCCTCAGTAAGGGTGTGCAGGAGGCAGCTGATGGATGAGGTCCTCTTTCATCGATGTTTCTATCTCTATCCTTCTCCCTTCACCTCTCTTTAAAAATATATATATATATTTAAGAGAACATTGGGTCTCCCAATTCACTGGAGCAGTATCTTGAGAGTGTTCTAGTGGGTACAAAGTTCTGACGTATGGTGGGAAACACATGTTTAAATCTAAGTTGCAAGTGAACTGTCTTGCCGATGTGGTCGAGTTTAATATTTACTATTGAAGTGGCTGTACCTTTTTAATTTAATTTAGTAATTGCATAGATATGCTGTTTTAATAAAAATAAAATCAGTAAGAAAAACTTTAACTGGAAGCATGCCTTTGAGTTTCTTTGATCTTGTTTTCAGATTTTATGTGTTCTAATAGTTTAAGAATGAAACTGCTGATTTAGTTTTATTTTCCACTTTACAAAAATAGAATTTGAAAAGGAAATTTGGAGAGTAAATTATCTAATTTGATTTTCTGGAAAAACTTTCTTTTCAGGCAACAACTCAAATCCCAGGCTCTATTTTGGCATTTCTCATGAATTTTAAATTGTCTTTAGGGTAAGAGGGACCAAAAAAGTAAAGAGAAGTTTATTGGTAAAGACAGCCTTTCAAGAATTAATGCATCTCTTAAAGGGTCTAAAATAAACTCAATAAATTTTACAAAGATAAAATCTATTCATTTATAAATTTCAGCCTCAATTTGAGATAGGTATATGGCAAACAGCACTCCAATAAATGAAACTTAATTTGCAACAAATATAGCAAGAATTAATATCCCTTTCTACTGCAAATCAATAATAAAAATCACTAAAACTAGAAGAGAAACATGTAAGCAGAGAAAAATCATTGTTAACCTAAACACTAACCATAACATTAGGAGTGGTTATTGCTGAATAGTAAGATACCCAGTTTACATATTTTTGTTTTCCAAATTCTCAATATGAAAAATTACCTTACAATCAAGAAAGATGTTTAACACCTTATAAGAAAGATATACTATGAAAAAATTAAAACAAAAGAGTGACTTTATTCCAGAGGTGATTCTAAGAGGAAGGAAATAATAGATGATTTCTATTACCCATGTGTTCTTTCAGTCGAATCATGTCCGTTTTCACAGTTACTTCATCAAGAAGATCTTGCATTACGCTTTCAGGAAACAGCAGTTCATGAGTGCCCAGAAAGCGCTCAAGGTTAGCGGTTAAATTAGTGAGGATTCCAATCAAAACAGTTTCATCCTGAAAGCCAGTCCACACATTGGAAAGTGCAATGAAGATGGGCTGAGGAAGAGAAAATAAAAGTTCAAAATGTAATTGTTTAATTCAATGATAATCACTGTAGTCTTGAAACTAAATACAATTTGTAAAGAAATTATTCCTTAAGACAAATAAAAGTCTCATGAAGTTAAACAACAGAATCTAAATAGAAAGTGGACTCATAAATTATGAGAAAATAAACTTGTATTTTATTTGAAAGCATTTTATTTTGGTGTGATTATTATAACGTTAATTTACTCAAACAAACAAACAAACAAAAACAACACAGCCCTAACCGGTTTGGCTCAGTGGATAGAGCGTCGGCCTGCAGACTGAAAGGTGCCAGGTTCGATTCCGGTCAAGGGCATGTACCTTGGTTGCGGGCACATCCCCAGTCGGGAGTGTGAAGGAGGCAGCTGATCGATGTTTCTCTCTCATCGATGTTTCTAACTCTCTATCCCTCTCCCTTCCTCTCTGTAAAAAATTAATAAAATATATATTTTAAAAAAAACAACACAAAAACCAAACACACACATTTGATCATCTGGCTCTGTTTCCAAATAGCAGACACCACCAATGACCTTGTGGCTACACTGGGACTAAAAGCACACTCTGGAGAAAACAAACCTTTCCTCCTCTTCCCTGACATCCTGAAAGCAGAAAGATTTATGGGTGCTTCATCTCAAAAGGTCAAAGGGAAAATAACTTCATTTGTATTTTTTTTAAAGCTAAATCTGACACATGATTAGATTTATCTGTCTCAACATGATTCAAAAGAACATGTAAAGTCTAGCAATATATCTTGGGGCATGTCCTGTGAGCTGCAAGTTAAAGATTTTTAGGTCAGTGAGACAAAATATTTGTATTAAAGATCACAGACTTATAGAACAAACAAAAAACTATTCAGGCTCAAATTATAAGTGAAACAACTTAGCCTGTGGCTTCTTAGTTTTTAAAACCAAATATTGGGAATGATTATAGAAAATTATCAAAGCCCCAAAGTGCTCTATAAAATACTGCATTTGCATCTTCTACCTCCTTGGGGCTACCAGATTTGTCCATAAGATGGTCCAAATAATCAGAAAAGTCAGTATAAATGCAGGTCTGGTCATCAAAGCGGTTATTATTTGTCTTTTCAGAAAAAGTCACAAGTTGCATCACTTCTTTGTTGAAGGCAGTTAGAAACCAGCTACTGTGAACACATTTTCAATACTATATTACGGATTATTTTTGTTGCCACAGCCAATACTGATAGTATGGTTGTCATTACATACTAGAGGCCCGGTGCACGAGATTTGTGCACTGGGTGTGTGTGTGGGGGGGGGGTCTCTCAGCCCAGCCTGTGCCCTCTCACAGTCCAGGACCCCTCGGGGGATGTCCACCTGCTGACAGTCAGACATCCCTCTCGCAGTCCAGGGCTCTCACATTCCAGGACCCCTCGCTCCTTACCGCCAGCCTGCAGCTGAGGCAGGAGAGGCTCCTGCCACCGCCACCGCTGCGCTCACCAGCCATGAGCCTGGCTTCTGGCTGAGCAGTGCTTCCCCTCTGGGAGCGCACTGACCACCAGGGGACAGCTCCTGTGTTGAGCATCTGCCCCCTGGTGGTCAGTGCACGTCATAGCGACCAGTCATTCCGCTGTTTGGTCAAATTGCATGTTACACTTTTATTATATAGAATAGCTGTATTTTCTTCAGCAGCAAATGCCTACCAAGGGAGTTCTGTCATCCAATGTACACTATTACTACAAAATTACCAAAAAGAACAGAATCAACTTGTATGAAACTAATATTAAATTTTTAGTAATTAAATACAGGGTAGGGCGAAAGTAGCTTTACAGTTTTGAGTACACAAAACACAGTTTATCCTTGTATCATTATTTATTAATTATTGTATTCTTTTCCATATGAACAAGTGTAAACCTACTTTTGCCCCACCCTGTATAATCTTAATTACTTCTGACTCCGTTTTATAGGACCCAAACCATATTCATCCTTCAAGAAGGTCAAAGTTGATGACAGATACTTACAAAGACCTGTGACGTTGGGACAGCCGTCTTGGACTTCACAGTCATTATTAATTGTTCAAGTAGGGCTCCTAACTGCTTTGTCAGCAATTCCACTTCTTGAGCACAACTAATTATTTCTGACTGCGAAGACAACATAATTTGCATTAATATTTTTATAATTTCACCTCAAAAATCGTATGTGTTTCAAGCCCCATCTGCTCCCTGAAGGTCAGTCAGAGATTCTCTGCTCCGTGGCTACCCCGACACCAGGAACAGTGCTGGCACATAGACAGTGCTCTACAAATTGTTGGTGGATGGGTCAACCTCCTGAAACACAATGGCTATACTTTTTCTCAAATGTATACTGAGTTCCTGAGAAACGGATCCTATGGCACAGCTTTGCATAACTGTTATTTTCAGTGATAAAATTAATGAGGTGCTCTTCTAAACACTATTTTGATATCCTTAAAAATCTCAGTATTGACAGAAAAATAATATATATCTGATACAGTAATAGTAATATAAAAACAGGTGCTGACTGCTAAGTCTGAAATAATTGTTAGCATTTATTCTTACTATGTACTAAAGCCATATTAAATACATAAGTACAAAAAGGAAAACATACAAATAAGAAAACCAAAGTATAGAAAGGAAGTAAATTGCCCAAGAATATCCAGCGAATAAGAGGTAGAATCATGATTCTACCTCAGACTATCAGCGTGCAGAGCCCAGCTCTTACCCATTGTACTGTCCTGCCTAAGATGCCATCAGAAATGGCAGTGGTATGGGTCTACCGGTACAGTGTAAAGAGTGACATTTACTTGAAGTGAAAAAAGTGTATTTGAGTTTTCAAACATTTGTACCTATTTTTGAATGAAAAAAACCATTTACTTCACAAAAATATCTAATATTACTGTATTTCAACTAATTAAAAAAATTTTTGTTAATCCACCCAAGTACATTTTCCATTGATTTTTTAGAGAGAGTGGAGGGGAAGGCAAGAGATAGAAGCATTAATGTGTGACAGACACATTGATTAGTTGCCTCCCGTAGGCACCCCAACCAGGAAGGACCGGGGCCAGAGATCAAACCCGAAACCCTTCAGTCCGCAGGCTGATGCTCTATCCACTGACCCAAACCATCTAGGGCCAACTAATGAAATTTTTTATTCAAAAATGTAACATGCATCCTGTTTTAATTTTACCCTTACGACTCTTTAAGCATCTTCCTTCCTCTTGCTTCATTCTCCCATATCATATAATCTATCCTATCTAATGGGTCTCTTGTCTAATCCCCCAGAAAATTACCTCCCTAGATGTTAGCTCTGTTTTAGGAATCAAATATGAAAATGCAGACCTTGAAGTCTTTTCAGATTTGTGCAACAGCAAACAAGAAACAGAAATAAATATGTTTATGTCCTCCAAATCAAAACTTATATCCAATACATAACACTTCTTAAACCCTACAATTGAAGATACTCTAGACCAGTGCACGGCAAACTGTGGCTTGTGAGCCACATGCGGCTCTTTGGCCCCTTGAGTGTGGCTCTGCCACAAAATACCACATGTCCACAACATTAGTAACAAAGAAACAGAATTTCCGGAGGATGAGGCCCAGAAATCAGGATTTTCAAAAGACTCCCAGGTGATTCTAATGTGCAGCCAAGGTTGAGAACCACTGGTCTAGGCCTTCTTCCCCAAGTATGTTTGTAGGGTCCATTCACAGAGTAGGTATGCAGAACTTCTTAATTTTTCCTGATAATGTCTTAGAACAATCACTCTGTTGACATTTTATCAAAAAGAGCTCATTTACAACCATGTAGAGGTTTAGGTTGTAAAGTTATTCCTCACAAATAAATGAAAAGATATTCTGTGTTTCTGTATTGGAAGAATTGATATTATTAAAATGCCCATACTTCCCAAAGCAATATACAGATTTAATGCAATCTCTCTCAAAATTCCAATAACATTTGTCATAAATGTAGAACAATCAATCCTAAAATTTGTGAAACCACAAAATACCCCAAACAGTCAAAACAGACTTGAAAATAAGATCACAAGTGGAAGGGTCATGCTTCCTGATTTCAAACTATATTATTATTATTTGAGCTATAGTAATCACAGTAGTATGGTATTGGCATAAAAACAGACACATAGATTAATGGAGCAGAAGAGAGCCCAAAATAAACCATGTATATACAGTCAATTAATTTACAACAAAGGAGGGAAGAATAAACAATGGGGGAAAGTAATGGTTTCGGGGAAACTGGACAGATACACGCAAAAGAATGAAAACAGACCACTATCTTACATCATTCACAAAAACCAACTCAAAATAGATTAAAGACTTGAAGCAAGACATGAAATCATAAAACTCCTAAAAAAAAAACATAGGCAGTCAGCTCCTTAACATGTCTTAGTGATTAGTTTTTGGCTTTGACACCAAAAGCAAAGGCAAGAAAAGCAAAACTAAACATGTGAGACTACATCAAACTAAAAAGCTTCCCCATAGCAAAAGAAATCAACAAAATGAAAAGGCAACCTACCAAAGAGAGAAATTTGCAAATCATGTTTCTGATAAGGAATGAATATCCAAAATACATAACAAACTCATACAATTCAATAGAAAAAACACAATCCAATCTAAAAAAATTAGCATAGGATCTGAAAAGACATTTTTCCCCAAGAAGACATACAGATGACCAACAGGCACCTGAAATGTACTCTACATCACTAATCATCAGGGAAATGCAAATCAGAACCACAAAGAGAGATCACCTCTCACCTGTCAGAATGAATGGCAAGAGGTAAGTATTGGCAAGAATGTAGAGAATATGTGCACTGCTGGTGGGGATATAAACTGGTGCAGTCACTATGGGAAACAGCATGGAGGTTCTTCAAAAGTAAGAAACAGAACTACCAGCCCTGGCTGGTGTGCGCAACTGGTTGGATTTTGTCCCGGGCACAGAAAGATTGCCTGTCCGATGATTCCTGGTCAGGGCATATGCCTGGGTTGCGGGCTCCATCCTGGGTAGGGGGCATGCAGGAGGCATTCAGATCATCAATGTTTCACTTTCACATCAGTGTTTCTCACCCTCTCCCTTCCTTTCTGTCTAAAAATCAATTTAAAAAATAGAATTACCGTATGATCTAGCAACTCCATTTCTGGGTATTTATCCAAAGAAAATGAAAACACTAACTAGAAAAGGTACATGTATTTCCATGTGCATTGCAGTATTCACAATAGCTAAGACATGGAAGCAACATAAGTATCCATTGATAAATGAATGGACAAAGAAAATATTTTATAATCTTTTAATGTACATGTATGTATTTATATGGGAGTGGGTAAAAGTAGGTTAAATTACCAGCCATTATTACCTAAAAGATAAATCATAAGGATATGAAATAATAATAATAATAGGAAAAAAGACAAATAATACAAATAAATAATATAATTAAGAAATAACTTAAGAATAAACTGTTTTATGTACTCACAACTGTAAACCTGCTTTTGTCCACACATATCTATACACATGTCAATATATGCATCCATATACTATAGGATATTCTTTAACCATAAAAGAAAGGAAATCCTGCCATTTATGACAACATGGATGGATCTTGACAGCATTATGCTAAGGGAAATAAGTCAGAAAGAGAAAGATGAGTATTGTATGATCTCACTTATATGTGGAACCAAATAAAAGAGCTCATAGATACAGAGAAAAGGTTGGTAGTTGTCATAGTCAGAGGTTAGGGGCTGAGCTAAATGAGTGAAGGAGGTCAAATGGTACAAACTTCTAGTTACAAGATTCAATCCTGGGGATAGAATGTAACAACATGGTGATTATAGCTAACAATACTTTATTGTATACTAGAGGCCCAGTGCACAAATTCGTGCACCAGTAGGGTCCCTCAGCCTGGCCTGCAGGATCAGGCCAAAACCAGTCTCTGACATTCTCTCAGGGGTCCCAGATTGTGAGAGGGCACAGGCCAGGCCACAGGACCCCACTGGTGCATGATCGGGACTGGGGAGGGATGTGGGAGGTTGGCCAGCTGGAGAAGGACCACGAGAGGGCTCCAGGGCGTGTCCAGCCTGTCTCGCTCAGTCCCTATCGGCCAGACTCCAGCAGCAAGCTAACCCACTGGTCGGAGCATCTGCCACCTGGTGGTCAGGGCATATCACAGCAAGCAGTTGAGCAGCCTTAGCATATCATTAGCATATTATGCTTTGATTGGTTGAACGGATGACCGGACACTTAGCATATTAGGCTTTCATTATACAGGATTTGAAAGTTTCTAAGAGTAGACCTTTTAAAGTTTTCATCACAAGAAAAAAAAATCATAACTATGTGTGGTGAAGAACATTAACTAAACTTATTGTGGTAACCATTTTACAATATACATAAATATCAAATCATTATATTGAATATCTGAAACTAATGTAATATTATATGTAATTATATCTCAATTAAAAAGCCTATTTCAGCCTGGCAGGTAGTTGAGCATTCACCCATGAACCAGAAGATCATAGTTTGATTCCTGGTCAGGGCACATGCCCAGGTTGTAGATTCGATTCCCAGTAGGGGATGTGTAGGAGGCAACTGATCGATGATTGTCTCTTATCATTGATGTTTCTATCCCTCTATCCTTCTTCCTTCCTCTCTCTGAAATTAGTAAAACATATTTAAAAAATAAAAAGCCTATTTCACTTAATATCTTTGATGATACAGCAATACATTAAAAAGATCATACACCATAATCAAGTGGGATTTATTGTGGGATTCAAGGTTGGTACAATGTCTGCAAATCAGTAAGTGTGATACATCACATAAACAAAATGAAAGATAAAAATCATATGATTGTATCAATAGGTGCAGAAAAGCATTAGACAAAATCTAGGACCAATTTATGATAAAAATATCTCAGCATAGTCGAATAGAAGGAATATATCGCAACATAATAAAGGCCATATATGACAAACCCACAGCTAACATGATACTCAGTGGGGAAAAACTAAAACGGTTCCCCTGGAGATCAGGAACAAGACAAGGATGTCCACTTTCACCACTTTTATTCAACACAGTACTGGAAGTCCTAGCCATAGCAATCAGACAAGAAAAATAAATAAATAGAAGACATCCACATTGGAAAGAAAGAAGTGAAACTGTCATCATTTGCACATGATATGATACCAGATATAGAGAATCCTAGAGATTCCATTAACAAATTACTAGAACTGATAAATGAATTCAGTAAAGTAGCTGGATACAAAATTAATATTCAGAAATCAGTTGCATATTTATGCACCAATAATGAATTATCAGAAAAGGAAACTAAGAAACAATCCAATTTACAATTGCATCAAAAAAAATATATCTAGGAATAAATTTTACCAAGGAGGTAAAAACCTGTACTTAAAAAATTAGAAGGCACTAAGGAAAGAAACTGAAGAAGATACTAATAAATGGAAGCCTATGCCATCCTGACAGGAAGAATATCATTAAAATATCCATACTACCCAAAGCAATCTATAGACTGCAATATAATTCCTATTAAAATACCAATGGCATTTTTCACAGAACTAGAATAATCCAAAAATTTATATGAAATAACAAAAGACCCCGAACAGTCACAGCAGTCTTGAGAAAAAAGAATAAAGTTGGAGATATCATGCTACCTGATATCAAACTATATTACAACGCCATAGTATCAAAAAAGCAAGGTGCTGGAATAAAAACAGACATATAGATCAATGGAACAGAATAAAAAGCCCAGAAATAAACCCACACCTCTATGGTCAATTAATACATGACAAAGGAAACAAGAACATACAATAGGGTAAAGACAGTTGATTCAATAAATGGTGTTGGTAAAATTAAACAGATACATGCAAAAAAATAAAACTACTGGTAGATCATCTTCTTACACAATATACAAGAATAAACTCCAAATGGGTTAAAACCTTAAATGTAAGCTCCAGCTGGTTTGGCTCAGTGGATAGAGCATCGGCTCATGGACTGTGGGGTCCCGGGTTCAATTCCTGTCAAGGGCATGTACCCTGGTCAGGTGTGTGGGAGGCAACCAATCCATGTGTTTCTCTCACATTGATGTTTCTCTCTCTCTGTCTCAGACCTCCATTTCACTCTCTAAAAATCAATGGAAAACTATCTGTGGGTGAGGATGAACAAAAATAAATAAATTAAAAAACGAATAAACTGAGCAGTTATTAAGGTTGCCTTCTTTATCAGTGATCTGGTTCTACCTTTTGTTTCAGCTCAATATCTAAAGAGGTTGAAGTCTATGGAAAAGGCCAGATCTTAAGACATTAACTCACCAAAATGATCTGAAGGAAGATCTCATACTGCCGCACATTATAGAGCGCTTCTTTTAACATATACGGCTGCAGGTCTGCAGCCAGGAACGGGTTCTCTGTCACCTTCTCAAGGATGGCCGTGTAGCGGTATGCCTGTTCTTGAGCTATCTGTAGTTGGGAGTCAATATGTTGAGTGGTGGCTGGGATTGCTTCCTGTAGAAGAGCTGGCACTGTTTTTAAAGGTATTGAGAGAGACATTAAGAACTCTAAGCCCTGGCCAGTGTGGCTCAGTTGGTTGAGTGTTGTTCCATGCATTGAGAGGTAGCCAGTTTGATTCCTGGTCAGGGCACATGCCCGGGTTATGGGCTCAATCCCTAGTGGGGGAGGTGTGCAGGAGGCAGCTGACTGACAGTTCTCTCTCGCCGATGTTTCTCTCTCTCACTCTCCCTTCCTCTCTCTCTAAAGTCAATAAAAACATATTTTTTAAATCTAAAATGTCTAGAAAGTGGTCATATTTTGAGCATGAAGGTGAGTTAGTCTTATGTCAGCCAAATTAATAATACTGAGGCATATACTTCAATGGGTCCCAAACCATGAAAAAGAAGATTCCAAAAAAATCCCTGTCCAAACAAAAGACACTGTCAGAATAATAACCCAAAGGCAGAGCAGATCAGTTTTTGCCACTGAAATACAGAGGAGCCTGAAAGCTGGTAGGCTGTGGTACTGTGTGCTGTTGACCACGAGCCTCTAGAAAAGTCACTCTCTCTTTCCTTCTGTATGTCATCTTTTCTGTTTGTAAAGGAGAAGAAAAAGCATACACCTTAAGAAACTCATTACAATACTGAAGAATAACAGAACAGTCTAGCAAAATAGAGAACTTGATGAAGAATGGGAGCCTGACTTTTTAGAACAGTTTTTAAAATGCAAAAACTTACTCCATTGTACTAGATCAGTGATCTGGTAAAAAAAAAAAAAATACTAACACCTTAACAGTGGGTCTATATGTGCACCAAACTCCTAAAAAGTTATTTCCTACTGGTAGATCTTTGATGGAATATTTCATGAGTACTTTCGGACTTATACATAGTACATGCAGTAAGTGCATTACAGCACAGTAAATGCTCCTGAATTTACAGATTTGAAGATATCTTCTCTTGGACCTTTTCATTCCAGTAACTGCATCAGCAACTGTTTCATTCTCAGAGTGGTTTCTATTTCTTAAATCATTGCGTTTTACTCCCTTTTGGTCACCTGACTTGGAGTAAAGTACACAAAGCCCGATGAATGGTTTCCGGCAGGCCTCCTCATTCCGTTCACGGATTCCCTCTTCTAGACTAGCTCCATGACACATAAAACTTAAAGTCCTGCCCCGGCAAAATTAAAAATGACTACACATTATGAACTGTAGTTGTAACTAAGGTAAAATCAAACCTTCAATCTAAGAATAGTAGTGGTATGTTGGGAATTATTTTCCTCACTATGCAAGTTAAATGTTAAACCTGCATAACCCATAGAATTAACCTAACGATATACCTACGGTATTCAATGCTTTCTCTTCCC
>NW_006297811.1:4840491-4845741 GCF_000327345.1 Myotis davidii | reverse complement strand
AATCTCTCTGTCTCAGACCTCCATTTCACTCTCTAAAAATCAATGGAAAACTATCTGTGGGTGAGGATGAACAAAAATAAATAAATTAAAAAACGAATAAACTGAGCAGTTATTAAGGTTGCCTTCTTTATCAGTGATCTGGTTCTACCTTTTGTTTCAGCTCAATATCTAAAGAGGTTGAAGTCTATGGAAAAGGCCAGATCTTAAGACATTAACTCACCAAAATGATCTGAAGGAAGATCTCATACTGCCGCACATTATAGAGCGCTTCTTTTAACATATACGGCTGCAGGTCTGCAGCCAGGAACGGGTTCTCTGTCACCTTCTCAAGGATGGCCGTGTAGCGGTATGCCTGTTCTTGAGCTATCTGTAGTTGGGAGTCAATATGTTGAGTGGTGGCTGGGATTGCTTCCTGTAGAAGAGCTGGCACTGTTTTTAAAGGTATTGAGAGAGACATTAAGAACTCTAAGCCCTGGCCAGTGTGGCTCAGTTGGTTGAGTGTTGTTCCATGCATTGAGAGGTAGCCAGTTTGATTCCTGGTCAGGGCACATGCCCGGGTTATGGGCTCAATCCCTAGTGGGGGAGGTGTGCAGGAGGCAGCTGACTGACCTTTCTCTCTCGCCGATGTTTCTCTCTCTCACTCTCCCTTCCTCTCTCTCTAAAGTCAATAAAAACATATTTTTTAAATCTAAAATGTCTAGAAAGTGGTCATATTTTGAGCATGAAGGTGAGTTAGTCTTATGTCAGCCAAATTAATAATACTGAGGCATATACTTCAATGGGTCCCAAACCATGAAAAAGAAGATTCCAAAAAAATCCCTGTCCAAACAAAAGACACTGTCAGAATAATAACCCAAAGGCAGAGCAGATCAGTTTTTGCCACTGAAATACAGAGGAGCCTGAAAGCTGGTAGGCTGTGGTACTGTGTGCTGTTGACCACGAGCCTCTAGAAAAGTCACTCTCTCTTTCCTTCTGTATGTCATCTTTTCTGTTTGTAAAGGAGAAGAAAAAGCATACACCTTAAGAAACTCATTACAATACTGAAGAATAACAGAACAGTCTAGCAAAATAGAGAACTTGATGAAGAATGGGAGCCTGACTTTTTAGAACAGTTTTTAAAATGCAAAAACTTACTCCATTGTACTAGATCAGTGATCTGGTAAAAAAAAAAAAAATACTAACACCTTAACAGTGGGTCTATATGTGCACCAAACTCCTAAAGAAGTTATTTCTACTGGTAGATCTTTGATGGAATATTTCATGAGTACTTTCGGACTTATACATAGTACATGCAGTAAGTGCATTACAGCACAGTAAATGCTCCTGAATTTACAGATTTGAAGATATCTTCTCTTGGACCTTTTCATTCCAGTAACTGCATCAGCAACTGTTTCATTCTCAGAGTGGTTTCTATTTCTTAAATCATTGCGTTTTACTCCCTTTTGGTCACCTGACTTGGAGTAAAGTACACAAAGCCCGATGAATGGTTTCCGGCAGGCCTCCTCATTCCGTTCACGGATTCCCTCTTCTAGACTAGCTCCATGACACATAAAACTTAAAGTCCTGCCCCGGCAAAATTAAAAATGACTACACATTATGAACTGTAGTTGTAACTAAGGTAAAATCAAACCTTCAATCTAAGAATAGTAGTGGTATGTTGGGAATTATTTTCCTCACTATGCAAGTTAAATGTTAAACCTGCATAACCCATAGAATTAACCTAACGATATACCTACGGTATTCAATGCTTTCTCCTCCCTTTCCAGTCTCTCGGTTAAATAAACGAATCCCAGTAACAATCATGGAGAGTTCTTTCAGCTGGTGTTCTTTTTCCTTCTTAGAGAGGCTTAGAAATGTCCCAAGTTCAGCTTGGGGAAAAATACTCTGTAGGGCAGCTAAAACAAACCACAAAAAGGACAACAAGGTGATACAATAAAAACATCAGAACTCAAACCACAAGTTCCTTTCAGCAGAAGTGTTAAAAGGCCTGTCTTTGTAGAATTACTTACATGATTCTTTAAATTTCTGATACTGATTTCAGAAAACATAGCAAAATGTATCATATGTTAAAGTTGAGCTACTGAACTTCTGCCATTGCCTCATGTCTGTTTTTAGTAAGTAAGCATCCATCAGTAATGTTTGGTAATGGGCATTAAAACAAGCTTTCTAATGAGAGCTACAGTGTAAAAGGAGTCTGGGTAAGTTTTAACCTCTTTCTTGTGCTAATTTTGTTTTCAGGTAAAAGGGAACCTTCAATCTTCAACACCTGTAACTCAACACATTTTATAAGATACAGTATTCAAATGTTTTCACTTATAGAATGGAAATTGTGTGTTGTTGGTTTTTTCACCTGTTGCCTCTCTGACAACCTTGAGATCTGTAGGGGATCCGATCCCAGAGCGCAGTAACACATAGCTGACGATCTTTCGGTAGAGGCTTTCCAATTCTTCTCGAGAACATGCTCTGTTATCTGTAATTTCTTTGATAATGAAGCCTAATTTAGACTCCATGATCCGGTGATGTTCTTCAATAAACTCCTCTAAAAGGGGTAAAAGACAATGTTTCATATATTTGATACTTAGAATTCTTCTCACATAAAAAAGTAGGACCCAGAAAAAAGAAAACGGCTTGGGTATAGCAATTCTACTGCATAAAAACAACAATTTTCATCAGATGTCATAATAAACAGAGGTCAGCAGTTAACCTCAAGGAAAAAAATCTAGTGGGAAAGATTTAACACAGCAATTTAAATAGCATACTTGTCAAAACATATAAGACTTTAAATGGACAATCCAAACAGTAATATCAGAGGGCTAAGACCTTCCAATTAAGCAGAAACTATACAAGACAATTTATAATATATACATAATAAACATTTGGTATAAATATTTGTACTATACACGTATGCTTACTGTAAGCACATACAGTATACACATAGATGTCGTGTAAATATTTCTGTTCAATTGTGTGTATTTGTATTTTAGTTCTAGATAAATTTCCTTTGACAACTAGCATTACTGATAATATAATGCTGCCTCAAGAACGGTACACCTCTCCCTTTTTCCTGTGATATGAAGAGGTCTACGCTTAATTGTAGCAGTAGTCACAATTTACCAGCAGCACAATTCTTGCAACTAACTCAACAAAAACACTTCATTTTATAATAATTACTATATTAACCATGTACAGTTCATACCTATAATCTTTTTATAAAAAAACAGAACTTTTTGGAATTAAAAAATCTAAATGAAGGCATCAATTTCATGATTATTTATTGCTTACCATTTTCATTATTATTAAGCAAAAAAAGCAAGACATATGATTTTACATATGAAGCATAAATGAAAGTTCAATGCATGGAAGGAAGAAAAGACAATGCAAATAAACAAATGGTTAATAATGATTGCATTACAGTGGGACAGAGGCAGTATAGTCTATAGGGGAATTCATTTTCCTTTATCTCATTTCCAGTTTTTCTTTGGTGTAGCATTAAACTATTTACATAAGAAAATATGTCCTAAACTTAAATTTACCATCATTCATTTCATTTTTGTGTTAGGTACATAATTTAGGTAAGCACTATGAGATAATATAAGCCAGCAACACACAAAAAAATCAGCAAATTAAAAACTTTTAACTTTAATGGGCTGGTTGCTTTAATTTCTAATTATTATGTATCAGAGGTATAACAGTTAAAACATAATAGATTTGCTCTGGCCCAGTAGCTCAGTTGGTTAGAGCGCTGTTCTGATGTGCCAAGGTTGCAGGATACCCAGTTAGGGTACATCCAAGAATCAACCAATGAATGTATAAATAAGTGTAGCAACAAATTGATGTCTCTCTCTCTCTCTCTCTCTCTCTCTCTCTCTCTCTCTCTCTCTCTTTCTCTCTCTCCACACACACACAATAGATTTAGAAACACAATTATTATGGGTATAATAATTAGAACTTACTTTTAACACTCAGAAAGGCCATTGGTGTTTTTCTCCTTTAGCATTTCAAACATTATTACTAGAGGCCCAATGTACAACATTCGTGCATTGTGGGGTGGGGGGTGAGGGGGAGTCCCTCAGCCCGGCCTGCGCCCTCTCTCAGTCCAGGACGCAGGGAGTGGGCCTAAACCAGCAGACAGGCATCCCCCGCGGGGTCCTTAGCGCTGCTGGCAGAGGCAGGAGAGGCTCCCGCAACCGCAGCTGTGCTCGCCAGCCGTGAGCCTGGCTTCTGGCTGAGCGGCGCTCTCCACTCCCCCTCTGGGAGTGCACTGACCACCAGGAGCAGCTCCTGCATTGAGCGTCTGCCCCCTGGTGGTCAGTGTGCATCACAGCGACCGGTCATTCTGCCATTCAGTCAATTTGCATATTAGCTTTTTATTATATAGGATTCTTCAAAATTGGCACAAATTTCAAAAGATAGGCCAAAAAAATAAAATTGTTCATTGTCAACCAAATAAAGCCCTTAATACCTTAAATACAATATGAAACTTTCTAAAAAGCATATCAAAATAGGTATGTCACCTCGATTTGTGTAATTCATATCAAAGTAGACTTGCATCTTAATGGTGGCCAGGGATGGATTTTTATCGTCCAGTAGCCGATTCACACAAACCTAGAAAAGAATACCCCATAAATGCTTCTAGTTATAGTTGCTAAAGTGATCCAAAGTATTTTCTAAACTTATTTTTAAAAAATAAGGAAAACATCGTTTCTGAGCTTTTGGCTATGATTAAGTGTGAAAATAAAGGAAACATCAAAGTAATAGTTTTTGATACTTATCTACCAATAACTCCTCTTATTATTTTTTCTTTTTGAGGACTTCATACTTTATTATTCACCAAACCAAGAACATTTATTAAGTAATAAGTTATTTCCCCAGAGTTAACCAGTATCACCATACCCAGGTGGGTTAATAGTCTAGTTCAGTGGTTCTCAACCTTCCTAATGCTGCAATCCTTTAATATAGTTCCTCATGTTGTGGTGACCCCCAATTTCATTGTTACATAATGAAATTGAACATAATTAAAGCATAGTGATTAATCACAAACACAATATCCTATCTAATAAAAGACAAAAAGGGTAACTGACCATACCTTTGCTATGCTTCCCATTGGCTAATCAGGGCAATATGCAAATTAACTGCCAACCAAGATGGCGGCCAGCAGCCATGCAGCTGAAGCGATTAGGAGGCTTGCTTGCTCCAGTGATGGAGGAAGCCAAGCTTCCCCGCCTGCCGCGACCTGGTTCTGAGCTCCGT
>NW_006297811.1:4839379-4840393 GCF_000327345.1 Myotis davidii | reverse complement strand
GGTGGCCAGCCTGCAAAAGGCCCTCAGCCCCTCACCGAGGCTGGCCAGGCACTCACATGTAAGAAAACAGTAATATGCAAATTGACCCTCACAGCAGAACAACTGGGAATGACTGGTCACTATGACACACACTGACCACCAGGGGGCAGATGCTCAATGCAGGAGCTGCCCACTGGTGGTCAGTGCACTCTCACAGCGGGAAGCTCTGCCCAGCCACAAGCCAGACTGATGGCTGCCAGTACAGCGGTGGTGGTGGGAGCCTCTCCTGCCTCCTCAGCAGCGCTAAGGATATCCGACTGCAGCTTAGGTCTGTTCCCCGCTGGCAAGTGGACATCCCCCGAGGGCTGTCGGGCTGCCAGAGGGATGTCTTTCTGCCAGCTTAGGCCCAATCCCCCGGGGAGCAGGCATAAGCCAGCAGGTGGTCATCCTCCGAGGGGCCTCAGACTGCGAGAGGGCACAGGCCGGGCTGAGGGACCCCCGCCCACCCCAAGTGCACAAACTTTTGTGCACTGGGCCTCTAATGTAATTATATATGTGTTTTCCGATGGTCTTAGGCGACCCCTGTGAAAGGGTCGTTCCACCCCCAAAGGGGTCGTGACCCACAGGTTGAGAACCGCTGGTCTAGATGAAGACAAGAAACTTACATTTTGGTTAGTCTATAGAGTGAATGTGGGTAAATGGTCCATGAAGCTCATGACTCATGTCTAGAGCTTTTCTCAAACTCCTCATTCCTACTTAATTGAGCCTTTAAACAATACTCTCTTGCTGATGCTGGAGGCCATATGCATTTCATTAAAAGCTGCTGCAGCTACCTTCCTCTGCTCACAAAATTCATCTGGCTCTGCCTTTCATTTCAAAATGTCTTCCTCTTGTCTGTTTTCTCCTATTTTCCTCCCTTCTCTGCTTTGCCCTTTAGATTAATTACATGATCAACCTGAACTTTTGCCTCCTTTCCTCCCCTTTTCTTCTCTCCCCTCCCCTCCCCTCTCCACCACCCTCTCCCTCACACACACT
>NW_006297811.1:4833078-4839342 GCF_000327345.1 Myotis davidii | reverse complement strand
CTCTTTCCTGTCTCACTCTTTCACTCTTTAGGCTTCATCTGCAGCTGGCTGGCACATCTGCAGCGTCACCTGCCCCCACCTCCCCAGCACCAGCCCTGCCTTCCTGGGAGGATGGGAAGAATGCAAGAGGACAGGACACTGTCTTTATGGAACCCGTGCACCTGGGCCCCTCCAAGTGGAGGAGGACTGTTCTAAACAAGGAATTTACAAAGTCTACCTTATCCAGGTGATTTGTTTTTGCATTTTTTTAATTTTAATATTTTTCAGTAACAATTTATATTTAATATTATCCAAGTAATTTTTAATTGAGAAAAAAACTTTGTCATTTTAATTGTGATATACATTGATAGTTAATATACCTGTCATACTAAAAGTATACTGAGCTTGATTCTCTCCAACTTAGCTGAATCAGAGGAAAAAAGAAAAACTCATCTTGAGCCAAGAAAAGAAGAAAACTATGTTCTGTCCCTCCTCGATTCTCCATGGCTTTCCAACAGGATTTCTCAATGACTGTCAGTCATTGCCCCTATTGCTATGAATGGGTTCCATAGCACATTTAAAATCAGCACAGAGAGGCCCCACTCCAGGCTTCCCTGTGGAACCATGGAGTCTGTTCTTCCTGCACAATCACCCTGACAACATTCCCCCCAGTTCAGGCTCCCAAGGCCTTCCGGACCCTTAGCATCTGCACATAGACCTGTGCTCTGCTGTGTGAACTGCTGACTGTGAGAGAAGATGGGGATGATGAAAACTTTCTCTGCCATTTGTTTTAAACCCAGAAAATATCCATATGCGAGCTGGGGAAAGCTTGCTTCAAGTCTTCTGTGTAGAGAAGGGAATTAAAATCATTAAGCCCAGAATAAATTTTTTTTAAATGTTGAATTTTTAGGGAATACATTTAAGAATCTTTTAAAAATAAATATTTAAGCTTTAAATCCAGTGAGTCAAACTTAAAACATATGAAAAAAATTAATGATGTTCTTTAGTTCTTAAAAATGGTTTTCAGCCCGGCCGGCATAGCTCACTGGTTGAGCGTTGGCCTATGAACCAGGTGGTCATCATTCGATTCCTGGTCAGGGTACATGCTTGATCCCCAGTGTGGGGTGCACAGGAGGAAACCAGTCAATGACTCCCTCTCATCATTGATGCTTCTAACTCTCTCCCCCTCTCCCTTCCTCTCTGAAATCAATAAAAATTATTTTTAAAAATGGTTTTCAGGCACATCTACCTGATTTCTAATTGTGAGTTACTTTACTTTGGATTCAATTTTTTCCTTTAGAATTGAAAAACACAAATTACACTGAATCAATAATTATATGATAGCCCTAGCTGGTTTGGCTCAATGCACAGAGTGTTGGCCTGTGGACTAAAGGGTACTGGGTTCGAGTCCAATCGAAGGCTCTATTCTGATCAAGGACACAAGCTTGATCCCTGGCCCTGGTCAGGGCGCATGTGCATGGCAATCAATTGATTCTCTCTCACACTGATGCTTATCTCTCTTCTCTACCCTTCCCTACCACTCTCTCAAAAAATCAATGGAAAAACATCCTCGGGTGAGGATTACCAAAAATAATTATATGAGAGCTCATGATCATGGACAACAATGTGGTGATTGGGAGTGAGAAGGACAGTAATTGATAGTACAGGAGGGTATAGGGGGGATAAATGGTGATGGAAAAAATAAAAAAGTAAATAAAATTATATGAATTTTAATTTAGTACTATGTAATTTTACAATATATGACAAGTCAGTTAATAATGTTCTGGAAAAACAATAATGTTCTAAATGTAACATTAGATTAATTACAAGATGTCTCTAAAATACTGTGGCAGACATTCTACCAGCCAGTATCCATACCTTTTTTTTTTTTTACTAACAAAGCCCCAATTGGGATTGGGGCAAAGATTTGTTCAACTGAAAAAGAAAAAGAAAATCAACATTTCAGGCTGACTTGCAGCATTCTGGTCAAGCAGCATGGGAGGAATCCTGGGAAAGCTATTATTTTCCTAATAGAAAGTGAGAGACCCAACTGACACACACATTTTGCTCTTTGTCCTTCCCCCTTACACCTGCCTTAAGGTGGAATAGCTATCTTGTGACCCTGGGATGGAATCCATATGCATGATGGTGACCCAGGAAGCCAGGAATAACAGCCTATGTACCTCTGGACTCTGCTTTATGAGAAAAAACAAGTCTCTTATTTGTTCACACCACCATTTGGTGGGTTTTTGTTTCATGGAGCTGAAGTCAATAATGGCTAACACTCATACTATATTTATAATTGCAAATAGGTATTTCAAAATTTGAGAATTGTTGGCTAATCACCTTAACAAGTTTCTCCACGTCACTTTTGATGAGGGTTCTATCCATGTTAAAGCCATTTCTGGGATCCAGGACAACAGCTTTCACCTGAGAGCAGGAGAGAGCCCATTAAATCATTTCATTTCACATTATTATGAAATTAGCTTAATATGTTTCCATTTTTTAAGCAACTGCCTCTTGATCACTCAGGGGTTGATGATTCAGCTGATTTTCTTATTACTCAACTCATCAGCACCTTCATTAGAGGGTGAAGAAAGGAAGTACTAAACATTAAATCTGAATATGGTGTTAGAAAAATTACATGAAGAAATAGGCTAAAAGTAATGGCTAGATGTTAGATTGGGAAACTATTTGAATATTTTACTGTGCTTTTATTGTGTATTGTTAAACCAAAAGCAAACAGAGAAACCAAGGCAACAAGTAATGTTTACAAGTGAACACTGTAAACTCTGAGCCCAGCCAGTGTGGCTCAATGGTTGAGCATCGAGGTATGAACCAAGAGGTCACGGTTCAATTCCCAGTCAGGACACATGCCCAGGTTGTGGGCTCGATCCCCAGTGTGGGGCATGCAGGAAGTAGTAATCAATGATTCTCATCATTGATGTTTCAATCTCTCTCTCCCTCTCCCTTCCTCTCTGAAATCAACAAAACATATATTAAATAAATGTAAAATATTAAATAAATAAAAAACTCTGACACAGTACACTATTGATGTTTCTAAAACTCAGCAAGATCTTCTAACTCAGTCTCTATAATTCTAGAACTGACATGCTTTATAGACTTTTTAAAAAAGTATTTTTTGCTAACTTGTCTGATGATCTCAATATGTTTTCAACTGAATAACATTTAGGAAAGTTTCACAGAAGCTTAAGAGGAAAATAGGTACCACTTAAAAACATTTTAAAAATAAACCAGTAATTAACAGAAATATTCATTCTTACCATAAAAGCAACCAGAGTTTCAGAGACCACTTCTCCATGGGCTGCACATTCTTGTCCTATTTCTCGAATGATATTCTTTATAACACTTTCTGCCTGAGTGGGAGGCATTCTGACTAAATAAAACAATAATTATTTTTAAAAATTTGTATTTATATGTTGTTTCTTGTTTAGATTTTATGTTTCATCTGTAGAGTCATAATATTATTTATTAACTTATAAGTGTTTATTAGCATGTAGGCCTCTCCTGTTTTGCATTAGTTAATTTGTTTTATATTTATAAAAATGAAGGACTTTGCTGAAGACAGAGAAATTGGGACCTCAAACAACTGAAACATTTCCTTTTTATTTAAATAATGGTGGTCATCAAAATAAATTTATATCATACATTTATATCATATTTTTAAATTTTAAAAAAGGTTAAACAGTATGGGGCAAGGGGTTAGAATTAATGGGAAACCCCACCCTAACCTGTGCAGGTGGCAGAGTACAGCTTTAAAGTGGAAATGCTTATTCCACCACATTCACCAAATGACCTTTCATAATTATAAGACACTTGGAAAGCCATTCTTGCTCAGATCATCTAAATTGTCTTTACTGCACATCCAAGTTGGAGTTTAGACTCTTAATTAAAAACATAAAAGCCAAAATTCCAAACATGAGAGTTATGCATCATGGAGAAAAATGAACTCCTAGTTATTACTTCCATTTACTATAAACCAGGAAAAGCTGGTAGATGTTAATGGTTATGGGGTGCCCGGATTTTTCCGAGCATCAGTAACAGCCTGGGGAACTGAGCGGGGAAAGCACAACAAAGGCAAGGGCAGGTAGATAATGCTAACGCTCAGCATTATCAGCGCTCAGGGAAGAGGCAGCACGTGGCATTTTGTCCAGTACAACCAGACTACCTGGGTCCATCGTGACGAGGACCGAGTTCTATACAATATTTGGCGGTTACAATAGTGCATGGCATAAGGTACGCGCTTAAAATAGCCTGTAACAAGTACTCAGCGTTAATCGCCTCCCCCCCCGCCCCCGTGCGTTGTGTCTGTGCGCCTGCGCGAACGCTGTTAGGCTCCGTGCACCGGTCGCTGTTGACGCCTCCTGGTACCCTGCCCGTCCCACTCCCTGAAGCGCCAACTTTCCCGAGTTCTGGCCTTTGGGGGTGCAAGCGGGCGCTGAACAGAGACAGGAAGACGAATTAAAGTCCTAACCTGCGGACGGAAGTGACCGCGGTATCCGCTCTGCGGCGGCCGAGCGGGAGGAGAGAGACCTTTACAGTCAGACTCAACCGGCTGCGCGGGATCCGCCAGCGGTCGGGGCTCTGCTCGCCGCCTACGCTCGCCTCTTCACGGGACGCATCTCAAGGGCACGGAGCCCCGAGTGGGCTGACCTTGGCCGGAATCGAGAGCAGGAGCCCAGTTTATCCGTCTCTTTTCTGGAGCCTCTGGGGCAGCTGGGCATTTTCCGGAGGCCGCGTAACCATGGAGACCGAACGAGACCAGGGGCGGGGCCACCGTGTGGGAGGGGCCAGTGTGTGGGCGGGACCAACCTCAAGAGTCTGTCCCAGAAGGATGAGTGGGAAGAATTTTAAAAACCAAAAAAAAACCCCCACAAATGCTCAGATCCCAGTCAGAAAAAGCCAGGTTCATTACACCTCAGGGTTAAGGGTGTTAAACATGAAATTTCTTAAACAAGGGTATCAACTTGCTAGCGTGGGAACCTGTAGGCATTTTTAAAAAGGAGGGTCTGGGAGAGGCGGGAACCTGTTCCCAGAGGATGGGAAAACCAAAGCGTAGTATTGTTGAGAAATGAGTCCATGTGAAAGTATCTAGTTTTAAAAAACAAGGGTAAAAAGGATCACAGTTTAATTTCATGTCCTGTTATCAAAGAAAGTCCATAAGAGAATGGTCCACGATGCCAGAAGAGAAAAATGCATATTCAAAGGATGTCTGCGGAGTGAGCAGGGTCCCTCGGGCAGGTGGGATCCCTCAGCCTGGCCTGCAGGGGTCGGCTGAAAACCACTCTCCGACATCCCCCAGGGGTCCCGGATTGCGAGAGGGCTGTTCTCGGGTGACCGCACCCCAGATTCGGGCTCCCTCCTCATGTGTCACCCAAGACCAGCTGCTGCCAAGTTTTTGCAGCTCCCGCATTGAGCATCTGCCCCCTGGTGGTCAGTGTGTGTCATCCCTACAGGCAAGTTGGTTGGTGGCTTAGCCTTTTATATATAAAAACTAGAGACCCGGTGCACAAAACTTTCTGCACTCAGGGGGGTGGGGAGCCCCTCAGTCCAGCCTGTGCCCTCTCTTAGTCTGGAACCCACTCAGGGGATGACCACCTGCTGGCTTAGCCCCTTCTCCTCGGAGGATTGGGCCTAAGATGGCAATCAGACATCCCTCTGGCAGCCTGGCAGCCCTCAGGGGATGCCCACTTGCCAGCAGGGAGCAGACCTAAGCTGTAGTTGGACATCCTTAGTGCTGCTGAGGAGGCAGGAGAGGCTCCCACCTCCACTGCTGTACTGGCAGCCATTAGCCTGGCTTTCTGGCTTAGCAGCGCTCCCCCTGTCGGAGCACACTGACCACCAGAGAACTATTTCCCTTCTATGGCTGTCACTGAAGCTGAGAGCCGGCTTTAGCTCTGAGGCTCGGCTCCAGATCTGAGACCTCGGCTGCTGAAAGCAGGTCTGGGTTTGTTTGGCTTCTGTAATTGACACACTGTTGCAGCTGCCTGCTGGCTGAAAGCAGGTTTCTGGGGTTTGTTTAGCTTCTATATTTGCAACATTGTTTCTTAGAGTGCACCCTCAGAGGCCGGCAGTGGCAGGCAGGGAACATTGGCTTCCTCAGCCACTGGAGCAAGCAGGCCTCATGTTCGCTTCAACTGCCTTGCTGCCGGCTGCCATTGTGGCTGGTTGTTAATTTGCATATCGCTCTGATTAGCCAATGGGAAGGGTAGCGGAAGTATGGCTGATTACCATGTTTCTGTTTTATTAGATAGGGTTAGAATG
>NW_006297811.1:4805656-4832746 GCF_000327345.1 Myotis davidii | reverse complement strand
CAGCTGCGTGGCTGCCGGCCGCCATCTTGGTTGGCAGTTAATTTGCATATCGCCCTGATTAGCCAATGGGAAGGGTAGCGAAGTTACGGTTAATTACCACGTTTCTCTATCGAGAACTGCACCATAAATGCTTTTGGTGTTCTCACGGTGCCTAGCCTAGTGCTCGGCTCTTAGGGCTGATGTTTATTGGTTTCCTAAAGTTTATTAACTTTCTATGAAGCAGAAGACCCAGGGAAGAGGGCCATTTTGTCCCATCAATTGGGCTGATTTTAAAAATAAAAAAGGTCTGGCCAGATACTATAGTCATAAAAGAGAACCTGTACTGAGAAGGTACTATGAGCCTGGCACTGTGCTAAGTATTTTTATATATTAACTTATTTAATCCCTTAAAAAGTCCTTTCAGAGAGGAACGATTATACATAGTTTATTGACCAGGAAACGGCAGCACAGAGAGATGAGTAACCTGCCTAAAGTCACTCATACCTAACTACATGCTATGGTCTCACACTTACTGTGCGAGAATACTTATCTGTAAAGAGATTTAGAAACGGTGGCCTTTTCCAGAGAATTCCAGCTCCTAATCTTGTAGCCGAGGTGCCGGTGGGAGCATCTCCTGCCTGGGACAGGCCCTGGGGAGTCCCCTGGTGGCCGCTGCCAGCATCACGCTGGCCTCAGCAGACACTGCTCCCCTTTAACACCTCGGCTTACTGGCTTGCTTTTAAAACCCAAGCTGTCCTGAAGCAAGGATGGACACTTAAACCAGAATGTGTCAAAATCGAGGGTAATAAAACAGAGAGAGAGCATAACAAAGAGCCCATGATATGGTTACAAGGTGTGGCCTGCACTCCAAGGCTGACTAGATCTTCCTTCCTGCAGCGGCTTCATGCCTGTGTCCACCACCCCAGGGCATTCACCGGGTGCCTTCCCTCTTCACAGGGGGCTCTAGAGGGCTGGGGAGGAGGTGGGAGGAGGGGAATTCCCTGTGGTGGGAGGCAGAATTCTGAATTCTGCTTCCTGTCTGAGGGCCTGCCTCTTCCACAGACACTGGACAGGAGCTCTCCTGGGGAGTTGCCTGCCTCAAGCCACTCCCTCCAGGAATGAGACATGTTCTGAAGGCTCCACAGAATAACATAATATCTCTAAGGGCTGTATGAAAGAGTTAAATGTAAAAAAAAAAAATGTGCAGCAGTAGGAGGCCACAAACCAAGTTTTTAGTCAAGGTATCAAGGGACAAAAGGAGTTCTCCCTCCATGATGCCTGAGAGCTTAGAGAAGCCAAGGAGATGCACGAACTCCAGCCAGGAGCACATCCCAACAACACTGTGTACGTGTGCACACGTGCCTTGTATACGTGTGCACACACGCCTGTGAGCATGCACTTGGCAGTGGTGACAGGCATTTTTGTTCCCAGTGACTGTCGTCTGAGGTACTAATGGTGGCGAGATCACCAGGAAGAGAGCACGTGGAGACAAATATTGAGGAAAGTGTATTGGTCATCACTTCTACTTGATGTCACCTCCGGACCTGTTTGTCCCCTGCTGCCAGGGTCCTAACTACCTGGAGGAGAACCCAACCCATAGCTGTCGATACCCAAAAGCTATTCATTAGTTTACTAAATGCATGTTTAATGTTTTTCTTTTTCTTTTTGAAAAACAACTGTCTCTGAATCTGGCAACAATGCCTTACCTGGAAGTTTCTTTTCTGCTGTTTGCCTTGAGACTAATTTGGCCTTTGCCTCTACTGAATCCACCCCAACGAGTCCCCAGACATGAAGATTCTTATATGTCTCAACATAGCTTCTAATATGGCGCACACCAAAAGTATAAGGCACTCCCCGGTCAGGGGCTATGGTGAAGATAGATGAAAAACATTTCCTTCCTGGTCATTTAGAAATAATGTACCAAGTTGATACATGCAACTGTTTTCTCAGCAAAATCTACAGACACTGATATCTGTGATACCGTCCCATCAATTACAGCCTACAGGCCAAATCCATCCCCTCCTGTTTTTGTAGGGCTTGCAAGCTAAGAATGATTTTTATATTGTAAATAGTTGGAAAACAACAACAACAACAAAGAACAATACTCTTTTGTGACATACGAAAACTATATGAAATTCACATTAATCTATAATAATAAATGTGTAATATGTTAATTAGACCAGAAGTCCTTCCAGGCGACCTTCTGGATGAAGCTGGGGCTGCAAGGGAAGCCCGGGTCCTGGGTGCCTGCTGGGCCTCTAGCTATGAGGCCTGATGCAAGAAAATTTGTGCAAGAGTAGGCCTTCTTTCCCCTGCTGCTGGCACCAGCTTCCCTCTGGCACTCGGGACCTGGGCTGCTTCCCTCCGGCCTTTGTTTAGTCAGGAAGGACGTCCGAATGACGTCCAGAAGACGTCCAGTAATTAGCATATTATCCTTTTATTATTATAGATGGACAATTAATTTCAGTGTTCATAATAAAGTGTGACTTGAACACAGACCTGCTCATCCATACTCATCATGTACTTACTAAGACTGCTTTTGCTCTGGGAGGGCAGAGTGGAGTAGTTGCAACAGAGCCAACATGCAAAGCCTACTATTTCATATGTGACCCTTTACAGAAAAATTTAGCAACCCCTGACATAGTGTAACAGACCCCCTTACTTTCATGCATAAACTATATCTTCATTGTTTTTCAAATCACCTTAGTGGTTTTATTTTAGGAATGAAGAAATAAGAGACCCAAAGAGGCTGTAAATAGTTTGAATGATACAGAGCCTAAACTAAAACTCTTGGCCAAATTGCTTAAGCTCTCTAAACCTTAGTTATATCACATCAGAAAAGAGTGTTGACCTCATACAGTTGTGGTGGAGTTGAAAGGAAATAATATATGTAAGGGGTTTAGCACAGTGTTTGGCATATACGCCTCTAAACATAGCTATTTTTATTGGCTAATATTATTACTATTAAAATTTAGATTTTCTGATTCAACTTAGTATCCTTTCACTACAATAAACAGTACTCCCCCTCAAAGAAAAGCAGAAGTAGGTTATAAATCATTGATCTTTAAATGAAACTGGTGTTTTATCAAGACTCCAGACAGTTTCCACTCATTCCCTAGACATCTGACCAACCCATGTCCTCAAGTTTCTACAAAGGTGACATCATAATGGGCACAGATGATCTTTTGGGAGATGCATATCACTTACTCAGGAAGACCCTAGAACCATTTCACCTCATCGGCTCTATAAAATGAGAATAAGAATGTCTGTCCTACATAACCAAAAGCCCAAAGGGAGATAGACGACGGACACAGGGAAGAAAGGAAGATGAAGAAGGGAAGGGCAGACTGATGAGCAGTGGAGGTAATGAAGGCATTTTGAAAAGTGAAATGTCTTTGCCCTAAATCACACACCCATGAAGAAGCCTGTTGCTAAAGCAGGCCATGGAGAGACTTGTCATCACGTGAGCCATGACCTAAATATCTCCCTTAGGTTTCTTTATTCCTGGATTTAGAGAGCAGCAAGAAGTACCCAGCTCAGAACGTGAGAGACAGTGCCAGTGCTGAAGAAAAGAGGAAGCGGCCAGCGTAGGGAAGGGAGCACCTGAGGGAACCCTCCGCAGCTTCCTCCCAGCTGTGCGCATCCCCCACCCCGGGCCGCTCCCCTGTGGACCCGCTCGGCCTCCCGAAATCTGCCGCTCCCTCTTTTCCATCTTTCTTTCTCCTCCTGTTTTCCCTGTTTCCTTCTTCCATCTTCCTCCCCCCACTACCACCCCACCCTCCTCCTCTCTCACTTGAGAATTAAATAAATAGGACTTCATTGTTTGCAAAGCCTTCACATGCGTTATTTTGTTAAGCTTTAGGTCCTCTCAAAACCCCCTTTGTAAACAGTGTTCCAAATTACAAAAGTGGGTAATGATAGCAAAAAGCTTCTACCCTCTTTAATTTGTCTGAATAGGGAAGCATTTCCTGACTGAGCAGAAGAGCTCCCTGCACCATGAATTTGGAGTATCGTGTGGTTGGATTTGTTCTTTATTTTCTGATTTTCCTCTGATCCATTTTAAAGATGCTCATGATCATGTTATTGCCTAGCAAGTAAGTTCCCAGTTCTCTAGCATGGTGTTGGAATGCCTCCACCTCTCTTTTCAGCCATATTTCTCATGACCCCCTTGATGTACCATCCCAGATCACATTTTCCTGGCAGTGCCCTCCTCATAAATTACTCTGCCTTCTTCTTACCCAGTCTGCCAGAAGGATTGGGCTGGTCCTTCAAGGCCCAGATCAAAACTAGCCGTTACACTTCTCTGACCCCCTAACTGCTTTGTTAATGCCACCACGGGCACTCCCCAGATTTGGCGTGCTGTTATTACTATTGTTTACGGATCCATCATCTCCCACTGCCGTCGGATACATCTCTCTAGTCCCCATGAACCCAGCACAGTGACTGCACACCATAGGTTTTCCACGATCAAACCTACTGTCTCCAACCTACATTCCTTATTTAAGATCTGAAAAAAATCAATTTTAAAATATTTTCCTGTACATTTTTATTCCCTTTTGGAGTCAAAACACTTTCCTTCTTTAGTATCGGTTTTTACCTTAGCATTGATGACATAATGATGGATACGCCCCTGCTAGGTATTCCTCTAAAGTCCTAATTCTGGGGAAAATGAGAAACGTCTGCTTTAGGTGCTTATTTGAGCACTGCAGTCACCGAGGGATCAGGCAGACAGGACTATGAATGGATGATGCTGACCTTTAAGATGGCTTCAGGTTTTGCAGAACTATTACAAGACCTCAAGGCTGGCTTTACTTTCACATTTCAGTCTCCAACACACTCCAAATTATTTATTACTCTGCAATGGGTCATAAAATGTGACATTAACATCCTGGAATAAAATTACATTTGAATCCATTTATAATGGAAAGAAAATACAGTTAATGATACTTTTTGGAAGTGCCCATCTCTACAAAGTAGAAATAGGTTATCTAATCATTTATTTTAAAATGCAATTGGTACTATATTAAGACTAAAGACATCTGCTCCACTAATGTCTCCAAGCTTCTGCCATGACAGCCTTAGAATGGTCCCAGATGGCCCTTTGGGGGGTGGACATCACTTACTCAGGAAGAAAAAGTAGTATATTCTCAGCGCAGATTTCTTAGCAACATAAAATAATTTTGTTAAAATTCAAAAGCCATTTCCTTTAGAAGCTAGTTTTTTTTTTCCTTTTCAAATTCAGCAATTTCCCCTCAAACCCAAACGTTTTCATATTTCCTTTTAAAGTTTATATAACCGATCCTTATGACCTTTTCTAAAATGACAGTCCTTGTTCTCCTGTCCGAGGACTCACTACGTTTAAATAGAAACGGTTATGGTGGCAGAAATACTGAGCTGAGATTGTGTAAAACAGAGAGTCATGAAGCGAGCGAGGCGCCTCTGCCCTGGGTGATGAGGGATGGAGAGGGGAGTCACCTTCCTGCCTGCTCTGTGGAAAGCCTGTGCCCCCAGAGCCCTACTGGTGCCTATGCACAGTCGCAAGAATCCCTAACACAGGGTCCCTGATGTTAGCTGCTGTGCTAAGATACGGTAATGTATTCGATAATATCCTCAAGCTGACTTCCTAGTCTCTGGGAAGTGATGGCTCCTAGGTTAAATCTTCAGAAATCAGGCTTGTGAGCAAAAGTTGGTTGATTTGTTTGTTCTTCAATAAAAACACGCCTGAGGGCCCCCTTCCCCTCTTCAGTTGTAATCGGTCAATACCCATAGCCCTCCCTGAACTCTCAAGTGTTGTACAAATAAACAGTTAACTGCACATTTAAGTTTTGTCATAGTCTGAGGGGCTGTTTTTAAAATCCTCACTTGAGGATATGTCTTTATTGATTTCTAGAGAGAGAAGTAGGGAGAGAGAGAGAAATGTCAATGTGAGAGAAATATCGATTGGCTGCCTCCTGCATGTGCCCCAATGTGGGATCGGACCAGCAACCTAGGTATGTGCCCTGACCGGGAATCAAACCTGACCGGGAATCAAGCCTTTTTGGTGTATGGGATGATGCTCCAACCTACTGAGCCACCTGGCCAGGGCTGAAGGGCATTTTTGGTGAAAACCATCTACTTGAAGCAATTCAGAAACTCATTTAGGTAGTTGGATAAATAAAGATGAAAACACGCAAGCGGACCAGCAACCTAGGTATGTGCCCTGACCGGGAATCAAACCTGACCGGGAATCAAGCCTTTTTGGTGTATGGGATGATGCTCCAACCTACTGAGCCACCTGGCCAGGGCTGAAGGGCATTTTTGGTGAAAACCATCTATTTGAAGCAATTCAGAAACTCATTTAGGTAGTTGTATAAATAAAGATGAAAACACCCAAGTATTCCTTCTAGACGCTCCATATCATCACTTACTATTTTTCCGAAGGAAGTAGACTTGGGTCAGCAAGGCTGGTCAATTTCTCTGAGGTGCTCTGTCTGTAATTCCTTAGTTGTACACCAGGTCATGGGACCTGACAGAGAACACGGGGAAATAAGTTTCTTGTTCTTAATGCAGAGATTCTGAACTTTCTCAGTTCCTGATGACTTTAGTGTCTGCGCAATTTTTTCATGGCATCCCCAGGCCAAAAGAAGTACAGTACTGAACTGTTTTGGACCTAGGCCAAAACAAGTACCTAACAGGTCTAAACTACTTAATAGTTTGTGTGGTGTCTGACAAATGTCACTGTTTCCCTGGAAATACAAAACTATTGTGTGTCACCTGTGAGTTTGCTACAGTGCCTTGGGGAACCCGGAGGAATATGGTCTTAATGTTTGAGGGCATTTAGCAAATAATCCAATTCCAATTCTACACGGTTTCCTTATGAAAAATAATTAAAATTATGATTTCACTTCTCTCTAGATAACAAAAGTGACATATATCAACATGGATAGATCTCGAAAATGTAATGCTAGGTGAAAAAAGGCAACCTGCAGAAAAATGTGTACAATAATAGCATCTATTAAACTTTATATCTTATTTATGAAGTAGAGGCACCGGTGGGGTCCCTCAGCACATGGCCTGCGGGGATCGGGTGAAACTGGAAATCCAACGCTGCCTGCTGCTCCTGCTCATTCCAGCCCCACTGCACCTGCCGCCGCTGCCTGGTAGGCTCATTGTCGCTCTGCTGTGGTCTCTGGACTGTGGCGGCCAGCCATGAGCCTGCATCTGGCACCCGTCAGTCAGCTGAGCAGCACTCCCTCTGTGGGAGCACACTGACCACGATGGGGCAGCTCCTGCATTGAGCATCTGCTCCCTGGTGGTCAGTGTACATCATAGCGACTGGTCGAATTGTCAACCAGTCACATAGGCTTTAGGAGAGTGGTTAACCTCTAAAAAGGAAAGGAAATGGTACTGAAAGGAGAATGAAGAAGACCCAAATTTTATCTGTAATATTTTGTTATTAAAACATGTAAATCAAACATGACAATGCTATGGGCTCAATGTGTCCTACCCCCTCCCCAAATTCATCTGTTGAAATCCTAATCCTCAATGTGATGCTATTAGGAGGTGGGTCTTTGTGAGGTACTTAGGTCATAAGGATGCTGCGCTCATGTATAGGATTAGTGCCCTTATAAGAAGAGACATGAGAGTTTGCTTCCTCTCTGCTCTCTACCATGTGAGGATGCAATGACAAGACAGCTGTTCACAAGCCATGGAAATGGCTCTATAAGACGCTGGTGCCTTGGTCTTGGACTTCCCAGCCTCCAGAACTATGGAAATAAATGTTTGTTGTTTAAAATGCCAAGGCTAGCCCTGACTGATTTGGCTCAGTGGATAGAGCATCGGCCGGCGGGCTGAAAGGTCCCAGGTTCAATTCCAGTCAAGGTTATGTACCTTGGTTGCGGGCACATCCCCAGTAGGGAGGCAGCTGATCGATGTTTCTCTCTCATTGATGTTTCTAACTCTCTATCCTTTCCCCTTCCTCTCTGTAAAAAAAAAAAAAAAAATCAATAAAATAAAAATAAAATGCCAAGTCTATGGCAATCTGTTGTAGCACCTTGAATTGATTAGGACAGTGACCAAATGTTGACATTTGTTAATTCTGGGTGGTAGGCTATTTAGATGTTTCTTACATTAGTCTCCATACTTTTCTATATTAAAACAAAGCAACACACAAAAACTAGAAAGTGTTTTACAAGAATTCAGAGGTAAATCAAGTCTAATTTTTCCTTTCTACATATAATCTACCCTTATCTTTACCTACTTAATGTAGTTTTGGATCCTAAAACAATTCTGAATCTTTTCTGAGGGCCATAAATTGCCATATCATACCTACTGATATTGTGCTAAAAAAGAAAACACCCCAGCAGTGGTGCTTTATAATGATTTTTTTAAAAGTCAGCTTTATAGAAGTCTAATATACATAATGAAATTCACTAATTTTCTGTACAATTAGATGCATCTTGAAAATATGTCTTCAGTAGTGTAATCATAACCAAAATTATAATTTCCATTATCCCAAAAAGTTTCCTCATGCTCCTTCTCAGTTGAGTCCTTTGTCACCGTACTCCCTGGCTCTTGGCAATCACTGACCTTCTTTCTGTTATGAGAGTTATGCCTTTTCTAAAATTTCATATAAATTGGATCATACAGTCTTTTGAGGATAAATTTTTAAAGGTATCTTAATGTATTTCAGATTCTTCATATCGTTGTATCAATAAGATATTACTTGTTAATGTTGAGTAATATTCTGTTGCATGGGTATGACACAATTTGTTTATCTATTTACCAACTATTGGACATTATTTTTAGTTTGGGGCGCTCATATGCTAATGCCTGAGCCTTGTAATATTTCAAACTCTGGCTCTGTCATTATCTGTGCCCTGGGGCAAGTTATTAAACCTCCCTGGGCCTTGGTTTCTTTTCCTACAAATTGGGGGCAGTAATAATTACCTTCAAAAGTTGTTGTGAGGATTAAATATTAATGTTTTTTAAGTCCTTCACACATGTAAATACCTTAGTATTTAGTAATTGTTATCATCTTTAAACAATGGGATAACAATAACCGCTATCCTATCTCACAGGTTCTTATGAGAAGAATGTGCATAAAAACACAAAGCACTATACTAGTATAAATGTCACTTCCAGCTCCTAGGCAATCAATGAGTATGGATTGCAGTAGTCCCGCACTATCAGCTAAACACAGAGGAGAGTGTAGTCCATTATACAACTCTAAACAAATTGCTGCTTTCCCATTAAAATAGCCCACACTGCTCAATGGAAACAAATCCACCTAAGTCTTGCTCGAAAATATAACTTTCAACTTACTGGAAATTGCTTTCCAAGTTATTAATTTTAAAGCTACCAATATAGGTTAATGAGGAATAATTTAAGGATGTTACATTAGAGTGGATAGATTTTGGGAGAAGTCTTTATGGCTTGTGTTTTCTTCCATTTTAATTTAATAGATGTTGATGCATGTTGGTCCTGAGTATTGTGGTAATTAATGCTTTTCTGCATTTCCAAAGAAATCCTGGGTTTGGGTATAAACACAAGAGGACTCCCCCATCCCTGAGGCAGGGAGTCAGTCCTCTAAAGACATAGTTTTCACAATTAGCACATGTAAGTGAGTCCTTTTTGAATTATTTCATACAGGGTTCCCAGAATTTAAATTTTATCCTATTGAATTTGAGGGAAATTGCTTTTTCCCCTACAGTGCTATTGTAGTTCACCAAGTAATCTACTGGAAATTAGTCCACCTCTCCACAATGGGAATGATCTAAAAACATGTCCCTTTACTTGTTTTCATCTGCAACAAACACTAACATCATTACTTGTTTGATGAAAACATGAATAAAGTCAGATACAGAAGTTTGTTTAGACTTCTTCCAAGAAAACGTTTTCCCTCGTAATCAGCTTTGAGCCCTCTCACTTTTCTCTCTCAATTAGACTTGGAACTCACTGAAGCCTGGAATGTGCTTTGGAATATTTTTATTTTCCATCAAAAGGCTCAGAATAGTACCAATAACCAGGGAACAATCAATGACTTATGAGTGAATTTATTTAGTCTTTGGAACAATGTCTTTGGTAGTGAAGTCTCAGTTGAAGAGGATTACTTACGAGTTGTTTCCCTCGGAATAATAAGATTGGAAGGTGTTTTCTTTCTTTCTGGAAGAATAAAATCTGCTTGTCCGGGTGCAAGTTTAGGAAATGTAAAATTGATGTATTTTTGAAATGCCATTCTCGTTTCTTGTAATTCCTCCTCCAAGAAATCTTTCCAATTTGTCATAATTCCCAGTTGTTGTGCTACCGACACCAGCTCGTCCTGAGTGTTCACCAGTTTATTCATCACATTTCCAAGTGTGGCCTGATGGGCTTTCTCTGCTTCTTGAAGCACTTCCTGGACTTCTTCCTGCTTCTGCCTCTGAGCCATGCAATAGTAGATGTTCATTTCATGTTCTTTTTCCTTTACCAATTTGCTCACACTCTTCCTCTCATCCTTAACAACGGTCATACCGGCATTCATAAATTCATCCATGACCTTCCTGCAAAAGATAATATGGGTTTTTAAGTTAGATGGACTAGCCACTAAAAACAGAAAGATTTTGTCTTTCAGCACGGTTGTATGAGAATTTATTGCATTGTTTAGGTGAGACACCAGGCTGAGACAGGCTGGTAGAGATGGGCTTCGGGATTCCATTAGCTGTTAACAATCAAAAAACATTTTTCAGAGTAGGGAGGTCGTCCATGGACTTCCCCACTCTGGGCTAAGGAGAGGTCACCAGTCTAGTGTCTGGCAGTAACTTTAGGAACTCAAGTCCACATTGGCCAGAAAAATATGAGTGCAGCGTGCTTGAAAATGAAGATACAGCCTTAGCCAGTTTGGCTCAATGGTTGGAGCATTGGCCTTCAGACTGAAGGGTCATGGGTTTGATTCCTGTCAAGGGCATGTACCTTGGTTGCAGGCTTGATCGTGTCGCCCTGTGTAGCAAAAAGTCACTGGTTTGACTCCTGGTCAGGGCACATCCCCAGGTTGTGGGTTAATCGCCCCCCTTCCAGTTGGGGTGCGTACGATCAATGTTTCACTCTCACATCTCATATGAATGCTTCTTTCTCTCTCTCCCTCTCCCTCAAATCAATAAAAAACATGTCCTCAGGTGACTATTTAAAAAATAGAGAGGAGGAGGAGGAGGAGGAGGAGGAGGAGCTGGGTCAAAGTTCCAAATCCCTGGAGAAAGTATTTCTCTTTTTAAAAAAAATGTATTTTTTTAATTAATTTCAGAAAGGAAGGGAGAGAGAGAGATAGAAACATCAATGATGAGAAAGAATCATTGATTGGCTGCTCCCGCACGCCCCACACTGTGGATCGAGCCCCCAACCCAGGCATGTGCCCTGGGAATTGAACCATGATCTCCTGGTTCACAGGATGATGTTCAACCACTGAGCCCTGGTGGTCGGGCGAGAAAGTATTTCTGTATATCAATGCAGCTATCTCCCTTTAGCCAGAAGGAAAAACACTGTTCTCACAAGTCAGGTTGAGTTCTGATTTTTATTTTATCTGAGCAATACTCTCTGACAGCTGACTCAAACCTTTTGGTCTTGAAATCTCTTTGTTCTTCAAATGACCAAGGAACTTTTGTTTATATGGGTTATATCTAGTGACACTAACAGTATTAGAAATTGAGTAAGACAAAAATATTTATAAATTCACATAAAGTATTAGTAAATCCATTCAATATTAACATAACTTTTATGAAAAGTGTATTTTCCAAATCATAACTTTTGGTAAGAAAAGTGACATAATTTTACATTTTTTAAAAAACTCTTTACTGTCTGGCTTAGGAGAAAAAAAGCTGGATTTTCATTTACAATCTGTTGTGATATCTTACATCAGAAAATCCTGGAAAAATGCCACTATAAATTCTGTAGATAATGAGAGTAAAAAGGTAAATAACACCTTAGTATTATTAAGAAAGTAGCTTTAACCTCATGGACCCCCAAAAGGGTCTGGGGACCACACTTTGAGAACTACTGCTGAATGAATTCACAGACCTGTAGCTACAATGTATGTAATTAGATATAATTCATAGCAGCCTACTGTACTGAATTCTTACCATGTGAGGTTAATGAGCGTCCTGTGCATATATATTGAGTTAATGATTCCTCAAAACAACCCCATGAGGTGGGCCTATTGTTATACCTGCTTTACTGATCAGGAAACAGGCTCAGAGAGACCAAGTAACTTGCCCAATTTCACGTAATTAGTCAAAGTGGCAAAGTGAGCACCGAGACCCAGGCAGTCTGAGTGGCTCTTAGCCACTGTGAAGTACTTCCAATGGGTGTCTCTGGTTAACCTCGTTTGGTAGAACCGCTAAAGATTTGAAAATTTAAAAACACCTATGAATTTGGATTTGTTACTAAAACCCTTCCCCTCTGTCTCCTAGACTAACACAGTCTTTCCAAGATTTTCATATTGTTTCAACCACCTCGCCTTTCTTCTAAAGTTGATCCCCCAAGATGCAATTAGTTCTCATTATCTCTGATCTTTAAACTTGACTTTCAAACCTGACAGACTTCCCTAGTCTTGAGGTAAGAGGTTAAGGACAAATGGCTTAGTAGAAAAAAAGCTGTCCTTAACCTCTCTAGCTGCTATGCTATTTCTCCTTTTCCCAGCAACTAGGCTATATCCATCATTACTAACAAGATTAACATTAACTGAGTATTTACTATGTCCCAGGGACAATGCTATATATATGCATTCCATTCCATTTAATTTTAACAATAACCCACTGAAGCTGGTATGATTTTTATTCATTACCTCTTATTATTCCCATGTAACAGGTGAGAAAATTAAGGCTTAGAGATCTAGTTATTGTTCAATGTCACACAATTGAGAAGGAGGGATAGTTCCTGCCCTTCACCATTACCTGCTTCAATCATGTAAGAGGCCACTATAAATTTTATATAAGGGGAAGGGTAATACAATAATAATGTTTTAGAATTGTTATTCTAGCAATATCAGGTAAATCGAATCTTACATAGGATAAAGAGACCAATTTATACTACTATTTTGTAATGTTCTGAGAGTGCAAAGTTAGGGTCTGAATGCATGGTGAAAGAGAAAGAAACAGGAAAAAAGGAAGGGATAAATCCAAGAAATATTACACAGTCGTTAAGTGCCAGAAGTTATGACTGCTATGGGATAGTGGAGGCAGAAAGAGGAGGAATCAAAACCACCTTCCCGATTCTCAGCTGGGTCACAGGAGAGCGGAGGCGCTGTTATGGAAGGGACAGCACGACAGAGGAGGGAGTGTGCATCTGCCCACACCTTAGGGCAGTGGTTCTCAACCTTCTGGCTCTTTAAATACAGTTCTTTATGTTGTGACCCAACCATAAAATTATTTTCATTGCTACTTCATAACTGTAATGTTGCTACTGTTATAAATTGTAATGTAAATATCTGATATGCAGGATGGTCTTAGGCGACCCCTGTGAAAGGGGTGTTCCACTGCCAAAGGGGTCGCGACCCACAGGTTGAGAACCACTGCCTTAGGGTTTAGTCTGATGTTTGATGAAATCTGCAGTATGGTGGGAGACTGTGAAGGTGATGACCAGGCCGTGGGGTTCAGACAGAAGGAACTAGAGCAGTGGTTCTCAACCTTCCTAATGCCGTGACCCTTTAATACAGTTCCTCATGTTGTGGTGACCCCCAATTTCATTGTTACAAATTGAACATAATTAAAGCATAGTGATTAATCACAAAAACAATATGTAATTATATATGTGTTTTCTGATGGTCTTAGGCGACCCCTGTGAAAGGGTTGTTCGACTCCCAAAGGGGTCGCGACCCACAGGTTGAGAACCGCTGAACTAGAGGAAGCTTCCTTGAGCCAGCCCAAAATCCCCAAGGAGGAAGCTGTGCTCTGTGGCCAGCAGGCCTGGCTGTCTCCTGGCCCCACAGAGGAGGTGTTCATCTATGAGGTTGACTCGAAGGCTCCACCAGAGATGATCTCAGGTAAAACTGCTCAAATACAGTGCATCTTAGGCAACTCCGACTCCTACCCTCCATGATATAACCCACTTTAAATGACTTACTATCAAAATCTGTTCTTGCTATGAGGATCTGGTCTCTCTCTATTTTTCGGAATGCCCTTCTCAACTTTCCCAGCCTGGCTTAGAGCCTGAATTTTTGACCCTTTGGGATTCACACCTTTTGGTTTAAGGTCAGGAAGTGTCTGGCTTTAATTCTGAGGACTTCTTTGAAGTTGTGGAATGGAAGCCAGGAGGGAGGAGGGTTCCGGGCATGGAGAGGGGGAGGCAGAGGGCCTGGAGTGTCCATTCATCTTTGTATCTCTCCTGCCTGGCATGGTGCCCAGTGTGTATATAACAGGCAACCAATAAATGTGTGAAATGGGTAATACTTTTTTGTATGCCAAATAACACCACATTTTAAACCAGCTAAATTAGAGTATTACAAAAAGCCTAAACAATTCATGCTTAAAAAGGATTCTCAGTATAAGCAAAATGCTCACCATAAGAAAATAGTCCGTTTTTGTCAAATATATATAAAATGGTTTTTTAAAATTTATATAATTTATCCACATTTTCCCCCTAAAAGGGGGCCTGGAAATCATATCATATGAGGAAGGACTGAAGCAGCTGGTTTACAAACACTTTTTGGCTTTTCCTTCCTTCACACTAAAGCTTGGACGTATCTCTCTCCTCAAGCATCTGAAGGCTCTCCGTGCACCGAGGGCAGACTCGGCATATTTTGGATCCACTTTAGGAAGAGGCGTTCAGCATTGGAACCAACCACCTCCACCAGCCATAGCATTCCTATCGCAGAAGCACTTAGGGGGCTCCCCACGCCTGGCAGGCAGCCAGCAGGAAGAATGCAGCTCAACTCAATGACTTCCAACGCCCCTCCCCAGGGGAAGGGAATGTCTATGCTTCTTTGTGTAGAACCTCTCCAAGCAAAGGTTCTTTCTTGTTTTTCCCTTTTTTTTTTTTTTAGTATATCCTAGATAATCTGTTTAGAATTTAATCACCTCAACCCACAAAGAAGTTTTCTGTGCATTTAACAGGTTTGTCATAATATGTACGAATTCTGAATCCTTACGTCTTAAGTGAAAGTTTATAGACAAATGAAAGGTCTGCGGGCAGGATTCTAAACAGTGGATCTTCTGTCTGTATAATTTCTGCAATGCTCTAAAGAACACTGGAATCTGGAGTGGGTTCAGCTGGCTGGAACATATCTGAACCTTTGTTTGATAAATATTTAAAGAATGCCTACCACATGCCAGGCTCTCTTCCAGGCATTTGGACACATCAATGAACAAAGTGGGCCTTCCAGTTGGTTATACTTAACAGGCATGGAAGTTCCCTAATTCTCATCAACTGATTTAACACTAGATTGCCCAAGGAAGTCATTTTGACTGCTTTTTAGTTTCAATTAGAAAAACAATGATGTATATAATGACAGAATTTCTTAGAATTTTGTGACTTTTTATACAACATATAAATGCGTTTATTAATAATTGTAGTTACCTCCCCCTCCTTCATTTCCGGTATATATATATATATATATGTGTTATACCTATATTGCCCGAAAGCAGTCATTTTGACTGCTTGGGGAAATTTTTTAAAAAGTGCACAGAAGAAGAAGGCCGCCGAATTTTGAGGAACGATTGGACAACAACATTACCAGAAATATGTGCATTTATTGGGATTTTATATGCTCGTGGAGCCTACGAGGCAAAAAATTTAAAACTCAGTTATTTATGGTCAGCAAAGTAGGGTCCCGAATTTTTTAGAAAAACTATGGCCAGAGAAAAGTTCAAGCAAATCCTACGATTTATTCATTTTGACAAAAGAACCGAAAGAAGTAGGCACCTACAAACAAATAAGTTTGCCTTGGTTTCGGAAGTATGGGACAAGTTCATTGAAAAGAGTCGAGCTTGCTATCAACCAGGGCAAAATATAACAGTTGACGAGCAATTACTTCCGTCAAAAGCCAGGTGCAGGTGATAGCATACAAGTACATGATGAATTGTCGATACTTGATAAGTTGCAGTTGCTCAGTAAGCTACACTAGTACTTGTTATTCAAATCTTTATGCAGTGATCCTTGTTCTAATAAGTTGTTTATTTTATTTCTATTTCACCCTAAATTCATGAAAGAAATGTCGAATAACTTGTTATATAACTGTAAATAATATAAAAAATATTAAAAATTAATTTTAAACAAATTTCTTTACACATTAGTTATTCTTTCACAATGCAGTCATTTTGACGGCTTTTGGGCAATATAGGTATATACTAAATTTCAGTCTTTCTAGTGTTAATAAAAGGGGGCCACTGAAAATCTTTCATTCAAACCTCACAGCGAAAATGGAGGGGGTGAAAGCAACAGAGTGAGGGAAGGAGCAGAGCTGCCGGTGTGAGGAGTGGACCCAGAGGCTCCTGCAGGACAGGCAGGGCTCCTGTAGATGGAGGGTGGGAGGGACGGGGAAGAGGACGTCACTTTCCACTGCACCGGGCCACACTCATTTGGGAGTTACCACCTTTTCTAACTTTCTCCTGAAATCTCTTTCACCTTCCTCGTCTCTCTCAACAATGATCTACGATGATTTATCACCGAGGCAAGAAATGGCCACAGCTGCAGCCCTCATTCCTATTGACCTGCAGAATAATAATCCTACAGGATTTTACCTTTGGCCCTGTTCTAAACAGTCCTAACAAGGAAGACTTTACTGTTAATCATGTACAAATGGATCTATTTGTTAACTCAAGGAGCAAAGCAAAAGAGGTAAGTCCGAGACTAGGAAGCCTGATACAGAGGGTTCAGTCTTGTTCTGCTGCTACAGTTAAGTGATCTTGGGCAGGTCACTTAACATGTGGAAACTGTGGTTTTCTTGGTCCTGATAATCACTAGGGCTCTTTACTGCTGTCTTGTTTTAGCTCATTCCACCAAATATTCTTTTAAAAAATATATATTATCTGATTTACGTAAAAACTATTTGTGATTGTGCACATATATAATAAGGCTGCAAACACATTAAAAGGGCATGGAAAGCCCGGCTGGCATGGCTCAGTGGTTGAGCATCGACCTATGAACCAGGAAGTCATGGTTCAATTCCCAGGCAGAGTACATGCCTGGGGTTGTGGGCTTGATCCCCGACAGGAGGTGTGCAGGAGGCAACCTTTCAATGATTCTCTCTCATCATTGATGTTTCTACCTATCTCTCTTCTTCCTTCCTCTCTGAAATCAATAAAAATATTTTTTAAAATACAGGGCATGGAAAGACACAGACCCAATTATTTAAAATGATTGTCTCTGGAAGACAGGGAGAGTTGGGAAGCAGTGAGTCAGAACTTAGCAAATTTGCTCTAGATATTTTCATAATGTCAGTTTCATCTACAATGTGCAATAAGATAAAAAAATGAACACATCCATAATAGTATACATTATAGGCTAAAAAATGTGAAGATTGACTTCTATGTGTTATGAAAAAAATATTTCTCAATTCCTCTCTTCAGCCTCTTAAAACCGAGTATACAAAATGAAAAACAATATTTAGGACAGTAGTTATCTTTTGAGAGGGAGGAGAGGAAGTGTTACCAATTTCCAACCCCTTCAGAGGGGTGGTTGGTCTTTGAGTATTAATGTTATTATTTTTTAAACCACGCGCGCGCGCACCCTTTCTCCAAGTTGGTTTTGACAGAACAAGATACTAATTTGCAAATGTAATCTCTGGAATACCTTTTCTGGGCCTGGATGGCTTCCTGGGCCAGCTGCCTCTCTTCATCCCTGGCTTTCGCCACAGCCTCGATCTTCTCCTTGTGGCACTCCATCATGATCCTTTGGATTCTATGGACCATGCGCTGTTCTGCAGCCAAGTTTTCTCTCTGTAGTTCGTCTTCTATGTTTCGATGCATCTCTAACTTGGTTTGAGATGTTATATTCTTAAACAACAGTAAAACTAGGTTTAGAGGCTACAGCTTTGATGTTTAAAAATGCACACTAAGAAGTTATTTGAATCATAGTTCAACAACCTGATGAAATATGTACTGAGAACACTGATGGTTTAAAAAATAGTGGGTATAATAAGGAAAACTTTCAGTTATATGGCACTATATAAAACCAGAATCATGCAAACTATATAGCATAAATATTTGTATAGACTGCTTTGGAAGGGAATATGCAGAAAGAGAAAATAATTGAATACAGGTATCCTTTTCCTTGATTGTATAAATATTCGACAGTGTCATTTTATCGTTGTACACAATTAGAAATACATACTATGATTCTCCTTTAGGAAGTAAGTCCTGGGAAGTGGCAGAAATAATAACTATGTCTCCTGAGCATCTCATGTGGCTAATGCTGAACATTAATGTAGTTGCAGGAACCTGCCTGCCAATCCCACTGCCACAGGGTGGAAGGACAGGAACAAGTTTGCACTGCTCTGAGGTAGAAGGACCTACGGACACCTCTGACCTTACTTCATAAAGAGGACAGAGAGCACACTTGAACATTTCTCGATGATCCAGGCTAGTAAAGGTGAGTGATTGCACTCAGCTAAATACTTGATACTGCACTTAGTCATTTTCAATATGAGCTCACAGGGCTATCTGTTTCTGTTGTAAATGACCCCAGACTGCTTTGCTTTCTTAGATTTGATATCTCATTATTGTAATTTTTCTTGTCCTTCACATGTCATTGGGCTAAGTACTCCCTGTTCTAACTGGTGTCAGTGAGCTCCTTTTTGCCATTCTAGTTTCCGGCATTTAATCTATTTTGGAATTGCAAAAGCAAACAAACCACACCTATTGAGATCAAATTGTTGAGAAAGTGTAAGCACCCTTTGAATTAGAAATAGAGAGGTTCTGCTATGGGTAATAAATCTGATGTCTATCTTACAGTCGGAGGACTTCACTAACTCCTTAGAGGATATTTTAAATTATTTCTGGGTTTCCCCAGAAATAATATTTTTAGTGATTGAGATTGTTGAGTAGTTGAGCCTTACATGAAATATTATTAGAATGCATTTCTACTTGAATCACAGAATTTGAAAATGACATCCCAGGCCTTTATTTTGGCTGGGTTCTGAATTAGGATTCAGAGAATTAAACCCATTCCCTCTTTTATGTAATAACTTAGTCAAACCAAAATCATATTTCACTGCCTCACATAGCATACAAAATACATATTTAAAGTTACAAAAAGAATTCAAGGAACTACTGCTTGACAGTGCTCTTATTCGTGGAAAGTTCCCTGATTAAATTACCTTTACTGAAATGCATTTTGAGTGCATTTAAAGAGATATTATAATTTTGACATATTGTAAGAAATGGCCTCACGAGACCCATCATATTGACTGTACAGATGTTTGACAGACACACAACGTCTCTCTCAGCAGTCTCTCTTATCTATCACACATAGGAATACCTGGGCCTCTCTGAGTGCCTGGTTTCTTTCTACCTCGGGGATGTAGGGATTCAGGCATTGTCCTCCTTGCACTGATTGCCAGAAAGCTCAAGGCCCAATTCCAGGACCTCATGGAATACGCACATTTTTTAAGTTTTAAATTCACCCGACTTCATTGTAATTCCTACTCTAATTTTTCTTTTCTCATTTTCTCTTAGCTCCCACTCTCTTTTACTTTTTGATATTGCTGTATTTGACTAAGAAAATATAAACATCTCTTCAACATACTACCTCCATTGGATCAGATCTTGAAGTTTTACTTAACATCAAGGATTTGAGACTTATCCAAATCCTTTACATCCTATTAGAGCAATACCTGGTGGTCTGTACAGATAAGAATTTAATGGTATTTAGTTCTAAAGAACTCGGTTTTCTGCTCTATTTATTGATAACCTCAAATTTTAATATGTGAGAATCACACAAGCTGCTGGTTCATAGCACTGCCAGCAAGTCTGTAGGTCTGGGGGCCCAGGAATCTGCACATTAAGCTCACAGGTGAGTAGGTTGTAAGGCAGGGGTTCATGGACGCCCCTGAGCAGTACTGACATCTATGACAGATGAATAACCCTATACATCCCTCTTAGACATATCACGCCTGCGTGATATAAAAACACCCCTGAGACAGCAGTATAAAGGTAAATTCCTAAACCCTCCTAGACGAATATTTTAGAAAGGTTAGCCTTTAACTTTTCCCTTTTAAATCTTCTTAGGACTTCTATTTTAACATTAAGTGCACCAACTCTACCCACAGGCTATATGGAGTACAATCTTTTACTTGAAGAACAGACATCACATTTAACTTATCTTTGTGTCTTCACAACCTAATGCCAGGAGAGATACTCAAAATGTGTATCCTCTCACTGCGCACTGGGACGGCAGGGTCCTAGAGCCCCTACCACGTTAAAGTGCTGCCCCTTTAAACTGCAGGATTTGGGGAGATCCAGGGCCTAGTGGGAAGCAACCAGGGTGACCGAAGTATTAGGGGGTCTGAGGGGTGGTCATCAATTGACAGAGAAGTATTTCAATACTTTAAGAGCCAGTGTGGCCGGACGGGACAGGCCAGCTGAGAAGCAGGCCTTCCTAGACATGCTGTAAATGCTCTACGTGTTGAACTGAAAGAGGGGACGGACAGTGGACCAGCAGCAGCCAACTCCGCAGGGGCCCTGGCCCTGGAGCCAAGCCGGGAGGGCGGGCCCCGCACCTTTAGGAACCGTGGAGCAGACGGCCCTCTCTCCTGCCAAGTTTTCTGAGGACAAGGACAGTCTATGCAACCTCACCTAGTACAGATCCGATACCTAGTAAGGTACCGCTGCCCAACAATGAATAAACGGGCCCCGTGCCACAAACGTATCAGTTATGTTCTCATTAACTTTGGCCAAACCTGGAGCCAGACTTCTGCCACTTTCCCTCCCGCCTCTGCCACGAATCACCACATCTGTGCTGGGTCCTGTCCTGTCCCTCCTGGCCATATGTGAGAACAGTTCTGTACCTTTTCCTCCAGCAGACTTTGTAGCTGAGGTACCGAACTAAACAACCAGTCCCTGGGCCTCTGCTGGACATTTGCTTATTACCTACAGTCCTGTGCTTGAACAAGCTAGAAAGGGTATCCCCCCGCACCTTCACCTGCTCCCCGACCCTCGTATTGCATGACCTCTGTCTGGTCTTGAAGAAAATACTTGAGAAACAGCTCAGGGCTCCCTTTCGGCACCACAATAAATGCAGACTTAGGTAGAAGGATAGGATCAGAGAGCCCAGGAGAAGAAAGGGAACAGCCCATTTCCTTCGTTTAACCCTGTCTGAGCACTAAGTCAGACACGGTGCTGGTCACTGGGCCACGAGACAGAGACGCCCTCGTGGAGGCTGCAGTCAAGTGGGGATCAGCACTTAACAAGTGGTCACACAATCCAATTATAACAGTGACTGGTGGCAACTGCTGTGAAAGCGGATGGGGTGTCAAGGACAGTAAATAGGAGGGGGGGGGGAGGGCAGAGCTGGTGGGCAAAGCTTCCTGTGCATAGTGATGTTTGAGCTAAATCTGAGGGAGCGCAGGAAGCACAACCCAGCAGGCACCAAGGTGAGAGGTGCCTGGTGCGTTCCAGTCCGAGGACCCACAGAAGGGCAGTGAGAGGAGGGAAAGAACAAGTGGCAAGAGATGTGGTAGGTCAGGGGGGCAGGGGCAGCTCCTTGGGGCCTGGAAACCCCTAAAGGTTTGGGTTTATGACCCCAAAGGTTGTGGGATTCTGCGCCCACTGAGTGTTCAGCATCTCTTTTGTGACAGTCCGGGACCTCCCAGCCAACCTCCAGAGACACCCCGTCTAGATCTTACACATTATTCCCTTGCCAGAGCTTTTAGTCATTTCAGTACTTTTAAAAAGACAACAAGCCACTATAAAAACCTGTAATTTTTTTCGATGTTCCTCTTCCAGAATCTGAATGTTGATGTTATGTTTGTCATTTGCTTCTTCAAGTGCTTTCTCCACTGCTTGCTTTTGGCGTTCATCAGCCTTTGAAAGAAAGAGTCCATTTATTTATTAGTATAATAGCTTTTTATGTTTACTGAAAATTAACAAACACCACGGGCCTCTAATTACTTGCCCTGTTCCCATCTCACACCTCCCACAGCAAACTGTCAGTGTGGGCCAGATGTCCTCACACATCCCAACAGTGGTAACCTTGCAGTTTCAGGAACTTGCCAAAGGTCCCACAGGTAGCCAGGATTTAACACCAGTTCTGCCTGACTATTGTTTCCAACAAATCCAAACAGTGAAAGAAAGGTTAACTTAGCTTGATTTGCAACTTTTTACCTGAGCCCACAAATCAGCTTCTGCTAGTGCAACACGTTCTCTGAGTACAGCCTCTTGAAATAGTTCTTCTTTATACAAAAGATCTGCCCCGATATCTGTGTATTTGAAGAGAAATAATTACAAGTGTCCACGGACATTTCTTGGCTTCCCTTTTCACTATGATTGCGTTATTAGAGTCATCTCAGAGATACATATGACATCTTTTTAAGAGATGTCAATCTTTCCTTTAAAGATACTGATGAAAGGGGTAAGTTGCTTCCTAGTTGACTGAGAGGGAATGCACAGCACTGTTAGGCCTGGATGGAGTCAGTGATGTGATGTCAGTCCACATGGTGGGCAACTGGAGAAGGAAAGTGGCAAAAAGGTGCTCATTTTGTACTCCTACAGAAGAATAGCAAGTGAATATTCAAGATTACCCAGCTCCTCTCTCCCTGCTCATATCTGGGTGTTGGTGTTACCTCCACCCAGACAGTGATAGCAGAATGCCTTAATACGTTACATGCCTTTCTTCAGTGTTTTCTTGGGTTTAGCTGCTTCAGTTGTGGAGTGAGTTAAGGGGTAGTAGTTTAGAACTTCTCCATCAATGATCTAACTTAATTTCCACATAATAATATTCTCACAATAACACCCTCCCTTCCCCAAACAAGGAAATGAAAGCCTAAAGAGGTGAGAGGACCACACAGTATTAGATAGCTGGACCTCGAGCCACACCCCGATCACAGCGCTGGGCACAGCTTCTCTTCATCTTCTCCTACCTGACTGTGTTGTCAGAGGTGATGATGAATCCTATAAGCGCTGAAATCACACACAGTGATCTTTCTCTCCAACCCAAACTCTTAGTGTTTATTCTTTATTCTACTCATTTCTCACACCTAAGATTTGTTGAATTATTAGCTTTTCATGTGATTAGGTCTTGATGATCAACTTCCTAAAATGACAAAGCACACCCTACACTGCATGTTCTCTCTCATCATGCCTAGCTTGGCAATAAGCACAGATAAGACATTGCGGACTCATGTGTTTGTCTGCCCAACATCTCTTCTCTACCTCTGGTAACAGGATCCATTTCTCTCAAGAACTTCCCTCTCTCACTTCAGGATAGCTACATGATCAATTTCATGAAACTATACACGGGGGGAGGAGGGCAAGGGGGGAAGGGATGGTGGGTAGTGGGGAAGAGTGCATATAAGACCCGTGCCTGAGTTAAATCTAAATGTATTGTTCCAATACCAATTTCCCAGTTTTGACAATGTACTAGCGTTATGTAAGATATCAGTAAGAGAATCTAGACAAGGAAGTATTTGGAAAAAACAGGCATGTGTTACACACTGCACAAATGGATGGTGTGCATGTTAGATATTAAGCATTAATAAATAATTATCATCAAGGATTTTTAAAAAATTTTAATGCTCTGGTGGAGTTATTTTATTACAAACAGCATAGCAAACAAAACTGGTGCAATTTGAATTTTTGACCATAATTACTATTTTTAAAATTTGTGAGTCTTAAATTATTTCTAAATAAAAGGCTATTAAAATATGTAAAAATATTTTTAAAAATAGGCCCTGGCTGGGTAGCTCAGTTGGTTAGAGCATCATCCTGATAAGGTTGTGGGTTCAATCTCCAGTCAGGGCACATACAAGAAGCAATCAATGAAAGCATAAATAAATGGAACAACAAATTGTTTCTCTTTTTCTCTCTTTTCCCCTTCTTCTTTCTCTAAAATCAGTAAATAAATAAATAAATAAATAAATAAATAAATAAAATGATTAAAAATAAAAACAACACATGCTGAGGCCTGATTCTAAAGGTTCTAATTTAGTGGGTCTGTGTTAGATCAGTATGAAATCCAATGAGTCTATGTTTGGATTTCGTAGTAAAAACAAATTTTTTAAAACTTCTGTATTGTACTGCTAGGCTTGAGAACTACTGCCCTATGCAACAGTCATTAGCATTTATACAGACATTTCAACATGCCTTTGAATTTACTTATAAAGAACATAGAATACTGACTCTTTTGACTTTAGTCAATGACAAATGCAGGTCAGGTCACTGAAAATAAAATATTAATTTCTAACTAGTTAGATTTAATGTATCCACTTAATGTTTGGATTCAGATATCCCAGAACGTATAAGGAGTCAGTCAATAAAAGCTTATCTAAGAATGGCTATCCACTACCCTGGGTGTAAAAAGTAAAATCATTTTAGAGGTTATAGTTAATAAGTCATATTAAATATTTACTAAAATTAATCAGTTTGGTATTGATATTTTTAGAGGATGATTCCAATTTGATCTCCCCTTACAATTTAGTTTTTTCAAAACATCCTCCATTCTCTAGCGTTTATATTTTCAAAAATCAGGAGTAAAATTAAATCACCACTGGTTTACCATGTTAAAGGAAAAGAGGAATCAGAGGAGTATTTTGAGAGTCCTTAGGAAAACATTTCAAAGGCCCAAAGTCAGACTGAAAACTCTGATGGGAATAAGGAGAGAGGGAAACCCATTAATGACAATTTGATTTATTACAAGTGTATATGTAGCTAATATTCTCATGTTATCCACATGCATCTACCGTTATGTCACTGGCTACTAATATAGTTTCTTTCACCCATTTATTAAGGTATTAGGGATATTTCCTCTCCTATGTGTGTAGCAGGTGCCCAAGTATGGGTGGGCAAGGACATAAAGAGCTCCCACTTACTAGTATGTGCCAGGCTTTATAAGAGGTTTCAAATACAGGGTGGGGGGAAAGTGGGTCTACAGTTATTCATATGGAAAATGATATAATTAATTAAAAAATAATACAAGAATAAACTGTTTCACGGACTCACAACTATGAAACTACTTTTGCCCATAAACACTGTATTTCTTAAAAGCCTCATAATAAACCTGCAAGATACCTATTAACATCCCTATTTACATATAAGTTTACAGACTGAGAAGCTAAGTGTCCTGTCCGAGACACACAAATGGTAAATGGAGAAGCTAGATTTCAACCTGTGTTCTCATGACCAACAGATACCCCTATAGGACAAGCAACTTTGATCAAGAAAGCTGACAAAAGTATATATAACAACAGGAAGACATACAATGCTATAAACATTAGAACAAAAGCAAACAGCGAAGTCACTTACCCAGTATATCTTTGTGAGTGTAAAAGCGTGTCTTAAATGGCTTGTATTCATGGATCCGTTTGAAGACTTCCCCAAAAGGAGCTGGTGGAATTATTTTATTACAAACAGCGCAGCAAACAAAATTGGTGTAATCTGAATTGCGGATCATATTTAAATTTCAGATGTCTTTTACTATGTACAGTTATAATACTCTTAGGAGCATAAAAAGTAGTGTTGAGAAAAGCTAGATGTTTAGAGAGGCCCAAGATTCTCGGACAATGCTAGAGGCTGGTAAGGCTTAAATGATTCACCATGATTAGGTAGTGGGTAGGCGCCTGATGTGAGAGAATGCTACTGAAAGCCTCTGCATGTGAGGTTGGGAAGACTTAAGCAGCTGCTCCCTCCCAGACACTAGCATTAAATTGTTAACTTACTTAGCAACTGTTGCTAGGTCAGACAAGCTTTGCTCATAAAAGCAACTAGAAATGACAAAAAGTGTAGCAGGGTACAGCCATTCATTTCCCAAATACTTTCTGTATTAGTTTCTTATTGCTGCTGTAACAAATTACCACATATTTGGTGGTTTAAAACAACACAAATTTATTCTCTTTGGTCAGAAGTTCAAAATGAATCTTATGAGCCTAAAATTAAGGTGTCAGCAGGGCTTTAGGGAAAATGTTTCCTTACCTTTTCCAACTTCTGTAGACCGCCCACATTCCTTGGCTCGTGGCCTTGCATCCTTTAGCCACTTCTCCCCATTTGCACGGTGACATTGCCTCCTCCTTGGATCTTCTGCCTCCCTTTCATAGGGACCTGTGTGAGTATATCAGGCCTCCCCAGATAATAAAATCCTTAACTTAATCACATCTGCCAAGCCGCCTCTGCTATATAAGATAACAGACTCACAGGTTTCAGGGATTAGGACATGGACATCTTTGGAGGTGGGTGGGGAAGGGGAGCATTATTCAGCCCACCACACTTTAAGTGATAAAAGAATTGATTCCTTTTAGAACAGCAAAGGAGGGAGTTTAATTTTCCCCCCAGATAATCTATAATGTAGTTTTGATGCCATGGCAATAAAACTGGGAAATATCACAGTATTTTAAAGAAAAAATTACTTTCATTAAGTCAGCACTCAAAATGACTAAGCCTGGTTTTTGAAATCACATCCTATCTAATATTAGACAAACATGGTAATTGGCCATACCTTCACTACGCCTCCCATTGGCTAATCAGCACGATATGCAAATTAACTGCCAACAAAGATGGCAGCTAATTTGCGTACTGCAGGCAGGGCAGGCCAGCACGGGCCTAACCCCCGCCCCCAGACGGGACCCCCGTGTGTGGCCCTGGGCGGGCGGGACCCGGTGTGCAGCCCTGGGCGGTCGGGACCCCCATGTGCGACCCTGGGCAGGCAGGACCCCCAGGACCCAGGAGCCGCCTTGCCTACGGCCTGTGATCGTGATTGGAAAGCTGGGCCACAGGCAAGATGGCCCCCCGGGACCTAGGAGCTGCCTGGCCTGCAGCCCGTGATCTGGATCATGATCGGAAAGCCGGGCCGCAGGCAAAAGATGGCAGCTAATTTGCGTACTGCAGGCAGGGCAGGCCAGCACGGGCCTAAGCCCCGCCCCCAGACGGGACCCCCGTGTGTGGCCCTGGGCGGGCGGGACCCCGGTGTGCAGCCCTGGGCGGTCGGGACCCCTGTGTGCGACCCTGGGCAGGCAGGACCCCC
>NW_006297811.1:4801927-4805049 GCF_000327345.1 Myotis davidii | reverse complement strand
CATTAATACAAACAAAGAGCTAAGCCTGGAGGAAATTAAACTATTCTCAATGGGAATTAGGGAGTGTCAGGCTCTAAAAACTCTCCACAAAAATGCAGACAGACAACACTCTGCTCATATGACTTATCCACAACATAACATGAGAAAATAGGCTGCAGAGTGTAGAAGGGGCTGATACCCTTCATCCTCTCCTTTTTGCAATAAATCCCCTGAATCTGAGCTGTGCACCGGTATTTCTCACCCTCCCTTAAGCTGGGGGTAGCCATCTGGTTAAGTCCAGATGATTGCATGCAGCAATACTGAGGGGCATAACTTCTGGTCCTCTCTAAAGACTCACTTGCCCCCTCTGCTGGCTGGAAGAGGCACTGACAGGACCAACTTTCAATGCCATAGCAGGGCCTCAGCTGCCCTGGCCTACTTGCCTCTAGGTGGCTGGATGACACAAAGAAACTTCTAGGCCAATTAAAGTCACCATCATTTTAAGGTTTCCTTATTGTGTGGTACCTGGTCTGACCCATAACAAATAAAAATATGTTTATGGTATATGTGAGAGAGAGCCCCAACCCCCCTGATGGGCCCTGCTCTGTGCATGACAGGGGGTGGCGCCCCAACTCCCCAATCAGCCCTGCTCTGAGCCGGACCAGGGGCTGCATCTAGGGATTGGGCCTGCCCTCTGCCACCCGGGAAGGCCTAAGCTGGATTGGGCCTGCCCTCTGCCACCCGGGAGCAGGCCTAAGCCAGCAGGTCGTTATCTCCTGAGGGGTCCCAGACTGCAAGAGGGCACAGGCCGGGCTGAGGAACCCCCTCTCCCCCCTGAGTGCACAAATTTTTGTGCACCGGGCCTCTAGTCTATATATATGCCTAATATGCAAATTGTCCCAGCAGTAGTTCGACCAGGAGAATGATCACTTGCTATGACGTGCTCTGATCACCAGGGGGTGGCACAAAACAAAGGAAGTCCCCAGCCATCAGCTGGAGAAGGGAAGGCCCAGCCGGCAGCCGGCAGCCGGGGAAGGGAAGCCCTGGCCAGCAGCTGGAAGAAAGGCCCAGGCTTGTAGCTGGAAGGCCCTGATTGGCCCTGATTGCTGGCCAAACCTAGGGACCCTACCCGTGCATGAATTTTGTGCACCAGACCTCTAGTAGTTAAGTAATTTACGTAGTTAAATAATTTGTTGCCCTTGTTTTAAAATATAAAGTCTGCATTCCAAGAACCCCCGTGGTGCCTGAAAAACTAGGACAGATTGGTTAACTATGAAAGATAAGTCTATAAACCAATAAATAATTTAACTATTTGCTTCAGGGAATTGTTGAAAGCTTGCTCCCATGGGCAAATAACTCCTCTATCAGAACAGATTGATTCCCCGGGCAAAAAGGTCACTTGTCCTTTATCAATCAATAGTCTACTTATCAAGACTTGCTTCAAGACCTAATCTATTACCAAGTTTTGCCCAATCTCAGTCAGATTCTCACATTAAAAGACCTCCTTTAGCTGCTTAAACTCACACTCCAAAATGCTGTCAATATCTTGTCCTAACCATCCCCTTCTTGGACATGACTGACTTTGACAAAGTGGCATTTTCCCTTAGAGAATGAATAAAAACATCAACACATAGGCAGTCAGTCTTTGACACTCTACACACACAGACTGTGCTATAACTGTAACCATCCTGTAAAAAGTATCATAGTTAGGTACTTGTTCCTAAAATTCAATGTGACTTTTATCTCACACTATTTTTCTTTCACAACCATGTGCCTCACCGAATCTACTGCCACCTTAGTTCATTCATGTGGACATCCACATGGCTCAAGGCTGTAGCCTGTGCAGTTCCTGCTACGATATCTCTTGAATGTTCACCTAACTAATATCTCCCCCACCAAATATCAGCTTATTTTGCTGAATACTAGAATTCTAAAAGATGTGATACTAAATATGTAAGCTGAAAACAGAATTCAAGTTCATTAATAACCAGAGTCTACAGGGAAAACATAATTATTAAACAAAACAATACTTTACATTAAAAGGCATTTTGCCCTGGCCCATGTGGCTCAGTGGTCAGAGCGTCAGCCCTCTCACCAAAGAGTCCATTCTTGGTCAATGGCACGTACCTGGGTTACCTGTTCCATTCCCAGCCTGGTTGGGGTGCGTGCAGGAGGCAACCAATGGATGTGTCTCTGTCACATTGATGTTTCTCTCTCTCTGTCCCTCTCTCTTTCTCCATCCCTACCTTCCACTCTCTAAAAATCAATGGAAAAAATATCATCTATGAGGATTAAAAAAGTGAAAAGGCATTTTATACCACCTAAGTGCAATTTAAACTACATAAAGTGTACCATATAGAGAAACATAGCAAAAAAATATTTAGGGCTCAGTAGTAAAGATTTAATTTAGTTGCATATAGATAACTCAATTAGCTAAGTTCTTTAATATCTACAAATCAGACATAATTGCATTTTCATGTGTCTTTACAAAAACCATAATAAAGTTTCAGAAATTAAAAATTTACATTATGATAAACTCTGCTTGTACAGCTGTTATTACTTCATAATACTAAATGAAACAAAATTTCAGATATGAGATTTATTACTGAGCTCTAATGACAATGATTTAGAGAATGGGGTAAATGTCTAGAAATAGAATAGGTCCAGAACCCTTGTCAGAAAGATTTAAATTATATCAAGTAAACCCAGGACATTGAGGAGACCTTCTTACCTATTGAGTAGTTCTAGTTTTTAAATACCGTATTTGCCGGCGTATAAGACGACTGGGCGTATAAGACGACCCCCTAACATTTCCACTCAAAATACAGAGTTTGTTATATACTCGCCGTATAAGACTACCCCCTCTTCCGCACACCTTCCACACACCAAATAAAAGGTAAAACAATATCAGATTTGATTTTAACATTTTAATTTATATTCAAATGCTTATGACATGCAGGAAAACTGTCACAAGGCTGTATGTAATCAAACATATACATAAAACAGTGCAAGTTTATTACCGGTAAACATACCGGTAATTCACTAAAGAAAACACACTCTATAGACTGGTACCGTAGATGCTTCTCAGGAACACAGGCAAGCAGCCCACAACCTAGAGGGACTGTCAATGATAGAAGAAAGAT
>NW_006297811.1:4800649-4801663 GCF_000327345.1 Myotis davidii | reverse complement strand
GTACAATTACTTCTTTTTCTTCACAAATATAGATTCTATGCCAGGTGGAAAATAAATATTTCCGTTGCAAATAGCAAAACAAAACTAAACCCTCAAAACAATTGCAAATGCACAACTCATCTTAAAATATTAAAAATACTGTGGAAATTTAACAATACTAGGTACTTTATTATATAGACCTTAATAATTAACAAAAATGACTTCCATTCTCATGGTACTTTTATAAGAGGATTTAATTTAAAAAATACATTGAGTCGTTTCCTGTGGAAAAAGAATAAGATAATGGCTGCAGCTTTGAAAAGAAAAATTTTTACTATAGTGGTTTGGTTGCAACTGTACAAGAAACATGATATTGTGTATTTAAAAAGTCTATCATTTGATGATTCCAGAGCCCTTATTTAGCTCCATCCATAGTAACCAGCACTATTAATCCCATTTAGATGTTTTCCTCCTCATATAGCTGTGTCCCTCACTATCGATAGCTTCATAGAGGTCCTTTTTATTCTCTTGTGTTGCATGTAGATAACCGATATAAGCCACGCACAGTGAAAGGGTTATTAATCCGAAAGCCATCACGGGTTTGTTCTGTCAAAGAAAAAAATTACAAAGCCTCGTTAAGACTAAGGATTTGAGGAGACCCAAAAACCTGTTGCATTTTCCTCTTGACAAAACAAGTCTTTATTACCACACTAGCATTCCTATGATATTCTGAATTAGAATAACTTTTCTAGTTCTTTATTCAATTAACCCAACTCCTGATAATTTAGAGATTGTAGAAGACTGTTGCTTCTCTTCTCAAGTCTTCCTTCTGTCTGTAGCCGGGACATCTCAGACCTCCACCTTCAGGAGGGTGATGTCTGGGCAAGGGGCAGAGGAGACAAGAGGCATGGAAATGGTCCGGTGCTCAAGTTCCCAGTGTTATCTGTGTGACATGGAGAAGTTGCTTAACTTCATTTTATTAGGAAGTGAGGGATGAAGTATACACGCTATTCTTCTCTCCTGAGTTCATCATCA
>NW_006297811.1:4794927-4800372 GCF_000327345.1 Myotis davidii | reverse complement strand
TTAATGATTTGATTGTTAAATTGATCTATTTAACTGTCAGTTTACACTGGCAACTATGTTACTAAAATTCCAATTATTAAAATTCTAATCAAATTCAATACATTTCAATATTTTATAATAATAAAAGCATAGTAATGTGCTAATTAGATCAGATGTCCTTCCGGATAAAGCCGGGGCTGCGAGGGAAGCCTGGATCTTGGGTGCCAGAGGGAAGCCGGTGAAAAGAAGCTGGAATTGTCTATAATAAGGATGAGATTTTTCGTTTTGCTCTGTTTCATCAGAAAGTCTAATTTACTTAATAGAACCTGATCAAACATCAAAAATGTCCTTCAAATTAATATAGCTATTAAAATTTTAAATAGAAATTTGAGTTGATCCATGAAAATACAATCACTTTCCATTAAAATTCTCAAATGTCCTTAAAATAATTCATTTTATATGTGTATTTAGTGAAACAGCATTTAAGATTTTCCTTCCAGCTGCATTTATTCAGAGAGATATTAATAGTCAACACAAAATTTCCATGATAAAACTAAATGTCACAGGAAATAAGAGCTTTCTATTGATGACAGGCTCACTAAATTAAACATGATTATCCTGCGTGTATCTCTTACAGGTTTAATGAAGAGCTCCGGATTCACAGCTCGAAATAACGTTGTCGTTTGGACCCCTCTGAGCCCTGGGTTTCGAAAGTCTTTCTCTTTGGGCGGCTCCTTTTTAAAGGCTGGAGGCTCAGGTGCTGAAGACATCTTGACTGGGGATGATTTATTACCTAAAAATAAAATAAGAGACCTTTTTCCTTTGTGACTGTTGCTCTTTAAAACGCTATACTAATTTTTTAAAATTACAGTGCAGATATATACCAAAAGTGACTGTCAATTATTTTATTACTTTGTAAAACACATGCTTTGTCAATGGTGCTCTAAGTTTGTTTGACAAAATGGTTATTTTTCATCTCTCAGAACCAGTGAGGTGAGCAACAGTTGTTTCTTACAGAAGCCTGGAGCATTATTTGTTGGTCTGAGTCGCATTGTATCTTGCTATATGAAGGAGGTACTAGGCTAGGAGTGGCCATTGGTTATCCACAACCTTCTCTATTTCCTTCCACTTCCACTCTTTCTCGCCTTCCCCAGCCCTCTCAGGACACCAATCTGAGAGAAAACTAGCATTCTTTTGCTCAATTTCTCCTACAATTCCTCCCCGTCCCACTTTCCTTTCAGGCTCCTCCCGCTTCCCCATTGGCCCAAGCAAGCATTAGTACTAAGGAGTAAGGGTAAGTAGCTGTTTGTCCTCACTCCCCCTTGGCCTATAGCTATTCCCTGGAACACTCATTGGGGCTTTGTTTATACAAGTATTCTTTAAGTCTTCCATTTTATAGACTTTACTAGAGTCCTGGTGCATGAATTCGTGCCCGTGGGGGGGCTGGTGATATTGGGAGGAGAGAGGGGATGTGGGAGGTTGGCTGGCCCTGCCTCCAATTGGGGTGGGAGGGGCTGATCAGGGGCAGGCCAGCCAGGGGGAGGAGCTGTGGGCAGTTGGCTGGCTGGCCCTGCCCCCTGGTCGAGCTCCAGGTCGAGTTCCGGTAGAGGGGACAATTTGTATATTAGCTTTTTATTATATAGGATAAAAGCAATATTTTTGCAACTTTATTAGTTATAGCAGTTCAGTTTTTTCAAACATCTTTGTTGCAGTAGTCACTAAATATTGATCTATCCCACTTAATTGGGTAAACACTTCATCAGGAACATCCGCTTTAAGGGAAAGGATAAAGAATAGTCAACACTTTCTACACTTGCAAGGACTTCTGAAACAATCACTGTAGGCGGTTCCATCACGTGCTCCCCTTAGATGTTATGGTTATCACTGTCGTCATCATACTCTCATCATCACTTTCTGGTTCCATTTTGACATTAGTTAGCACTCCTGCAGCAATTGCAGGATTTGCTAAGTCTTTGGAAATAGTTAAACTGATATCTGCAGCCACGGTCTTCAAAATCAAACTGATTTGGGAGACCAGTGACTAGCAATTGAGTACCAAACTAGTTCAAATACCACATTTGATTTTTGGTCTTCTTCCAATTTAACCTTGGGGGATTCCACAGGAGTCTGTGTGTAAGTGACAACCTCTCTGGGCCTCAGTTTCTCCTTTAGAAAAGGGGTAATATGAACCACTGCATAAAATTACTGTGTGCATTAAATAACATTTCTAAAAGCATATGTCCAATAAATGGTAGCTACTGTCTTCCTCACCAACATATCCAATAAATGGTAGGTAGCTATTTTCCTCACCATCTGGTCCAATCTCCTTTAAAATATATATATATACTATATATATACTATATATATATATTATTGATTTTTTACAGAGAGGAAGGGAGACGCTCTATCCACTGAGCCAAACCGGCCAGGGGCAATCTCCTTTAAACAACGAGAAACCTAAACCCAAAGAGGTTGTGCCTTTGGCTATGGGAGAATGAGAAAATCCTGTCTCTCAATCTCCTGCCCCCCCCCCCTTACTCCTAAATCGACAGGACTGGGCATTTATGTTATTACAAGAGATAAGAAACATAAACTTGTCATCACTTAAATTTTAAAAAATGGATTCTGTATTGTTTCTAACGTAAAAAACACGAGTAAGAAGAACCTCTCCATCTTTGGATTTACTGCCCCTGAAGGAAGGTTCTGCCGGTGGCTGTGACAGGCCCTCAGAGGCTGTCAGTACTCTCTGGGCGCACTCGCCTCCCTATACTGTGGTCCCTACTCTGCTGCTGGCGGGGACTCAGAGGACAGGTGCGTCCCAGCCTCCAGAAAAAGACACCCTCGGCGGGGTGCAGGCACTGTCCTGCGGTGGACACAGGGCTGCTGACAGCTGCAGAGCGAGAGGCACCGCAAGTGCAAACAAGTGCAAATCCATCTTCCCGAAAGAGAGCCTGGTGAGCTAGGGCACCAGGAAACTGTCCAGGAAACGGGAGGGTTTCTTAATTAAGGTGGAGGTGTCCACGGAAGCGTCACGGACCCGTGTCAGGCTCCCGGTGCGAGGGGCGGGCAAGGGGCCCTGTGGGTCAGTAATGTCCGAGACCTGGCTCAGGGCACCCTGCAGTGGCGGGGATCTTGGGTGCTCGACAGAGCCCCACGCACCTGGGAGTGAGGCCCGCGAAGGCCAGGAACGAGCGTGCGGCGGGGCGACGGCCCACTCCCCGCCACCCCGCCACCTCCGGCGCTCACCTGCCACAGGGTCCCCTCCTCTGGGGCCCGCAACGCTCCGCCCCGTCTTCGCCTGCGGGAAAGAGCGTCTTGCCGCGCCCGCCGGCTCTGCCCCACAGCGACCCCTACAGCTCGGAGGCTGCGGCGCAGGCGCTGCAGGCACGGGGCTCCAGTGACTCCGGGTTTGCAAGGGGTGTGTTTTGATTTCTTACATTTTTACCGTTCGTTTCCAGCCTCCCAGGTTCAAATAACCTTCCAACTTTGTGTGTGTTGTTTAAATAAAAGAAGCCATCATCTACAATTACGTAAATTTATGTAATGGAAGGAGAAAGCATTATGATTTGGGAAAGAAGGCTTAGATATGGTCTCTTCCTACCCACATTATTCACATGTACAGTTAATACTCTGCCATTCTATTAGTGCCCTGAGATGCCAAGATGCAAGCTATGTGTGTAGCTATAGTTATCATAAGAATAGCTATAGATCCCTGTTTGTAAATACTTTCCTGATTTAAATTTGTGGGGATACAAGTTATATTAAAACAAACACAATAGAATATCAGGTGCCCAGATCTTGACATGGATTTATGTAAAGCTTTGGCAAGTGGATTTTGAACTTAAAAGTTGGTCTCTCAAGCCAAATTATCTTTATATTTGATTAGAGGTTTCATTTGTTAAAATTCATTGATATCTGATATTATTAGGCAATCTGACAAAATAAGTTAAACTTAAAAACCTGTTTGTGACATGAAAAGGCGCTAAACATAGTTATCATCAGGGAAATGCATATCAAAACCACAATGAGATATCACCTCACACCTGGTAGAATGGCTATTATAAAAAAGACAGGGTCTTTTGCAAAGCAAACATTTTGAACTTTGATGAAGTCCAAATTATCCACTTCTTTATTTTTGGCTTGTGCTTTTTGTATCATTTCTAAGAACTCTTTGCCTATCTCTAGTTTTCAAAGAGTTTTTCCTATGTTCTTTTCTAAAATTTTTATAGCAATATGTTTTACATTTAGCTCTATAATACATTTTGAGCTAATTTTTTATAAAGTACAAGCTTTAAGTTGAGATTTAATTTTGAGGGGGCCAATTGCTACCCATTCATATACTTGTTTTTCATTTGGGCATCCTCTTTTCCAAAAATATCTATTCTTTTGCTTGCTTTTCTATTGGATTTTCTTACTTATTCGTATTGATTTGCATAAGTTCTAAAAAAAAAAATACTGGCTATGAGTCTTTTTTCAGATGTATTGCAAATATCTTCTCCCAATTGTGATTGCCTTTTCACTCCCTTAATGGTATCTTCTGATGTTAATGAAATTTGATGATCAAGTCCTTGAAAAATTGAAATTCACTTTACTAACCTTATGATTACTGCTTTTAGTATCATGTTTAATAAAACATTTTCTACATCAAAGTCATGAAAATATTCTTTATCTTCTAGAATCTGAGACTCTATTATTTTCCATACATATTTCCACTTGACCAGCACTGTCTATTGCAAAGAGGGTCCTTCCCCCATTGCACTGCAGTACCACGGTGGTGAAAAAATTAAGAACCATAGGCGTGGGGTTATCTCTGGACTTCCAAGGGATTGGTTTATGTAATTGTGGCAGCTGGTTAAGTTGGTCCCATAAGGCTGTCACCTCCTGGTCTGATGCTGGAGTTCAAAGTCCAGAGTTGGCAGTCAGGAAGGGAAGATCATAAAAGGAGCTGGAACTCAGAATCCTGAGTTGGAAACCCACAAGGAGGGACAAAGGAGTGGGCAAACTTTTTGACTCGAGGGCCACAATGGGTTCTTAAACTGGACCGGAGGGCCAGAACAAAAGCATGGATGGAGTGTCTGTGTGAACTAATATAAATTCAAAGTAAACATCATTACATAAAAGGGTACGGTCTTTTTTTTTTTTAGTTTTATTCATTTCAAACGGGCCGAATTCGGCCCGTGGGCCATAGTTTGCCCACGGCTGGACTAAAGCCTTTGTTCTTGTTGCCTCTGACCTTGGTGACAGGGGTACCCTGCAGAAACCCCCAGTTGTAGAGCTAAACACACACCTAGCCCAGGAGTCAGGGGAGATGAAGAGGATCCTGGAGAAGGTAGAGTGATTGCAGGTCCAGCTGCCGCTTCCCAACAGCTCAGTGCATCAGCAGATCAGCAACAACATGCAGCACCTACAGTAACTGCTGTTCCCCCTTTACCTTCCAAATCTCCCGTTTCTCCCTTGTTGCCCCCA
>NW_006297811.1:4788601-4794887 GCF_000327345.1 Myotis davidii | reverse complement strand
CAGGAACGTACAAGAAAGGGAATTCTAGGATATGTAGTTCAGCCTCGACACGTGGTCACTTTACAAAGCCATCATGAAGTTGTTATGTCGCTGTCTTTTCTTTGAGGAAAAGGAGGTGGAGATGTGTTTCTTATAAGATTATTTTCACTACCCAGTGAAACATAGAACTTTATGTTTCACTTCTTTCAGCACTTCCGTAAGGCATTGTATTGTTTTCTGGAGTCTATTGTTAATGTTAATTAATGAGCAGTCTGATTTTGTTCTTTGAAAGTAATGCATCTGTTTACCTGGTCTCTGCCTTTGGATTTCAGTATTCTTATTACGATCCACCTAAGCATGTTTGCCTTTGTATTTAATCCTGCTTGGGATTCATAAAGCTTCTTGAATTTGTCTTGATGACTTTCATATGATTTAGGAGATTCTTAGCCAATAATTAAATATTATTTCTTCCTATTTTCTCTTTCCTCTTTTTTCAGGACTCTAATTACTCATATATTAAAACTTTTCTCTGTGTTCCAAATGTCTTTCTTTTTCTTTTTGTATTTTTCATCCTGTTTTCTCTCTGCACTTCAATCTGGATAATTTCTGTCTTCCAGATTGCTAACTCTCTCTTCAGCTAAGGTGAGATAATAAAAAAGGCAGAAACCTTATTGTCTGAATATTCTTCTGTTGTCTCTTTATATGGCAATAACTTTGCTGAATTTTCTCTAGAGAATAAACAAAACAAAATCTCTAGCATGGCTGTTCAAAATTTTCCCTGTTACTAATAATTTACAATGATATGTTTCTGATTACTTTTTGGTAATAGCATATAAATTGGAGATTACTATCAATTTGGGGAAAGTCTCCATTAAGTTTCTTCATATTTGGAAGAATTTTCCTGACTAAAATCTCGTTGATATATTTCAAACCTCAGTTCTCCTCTATAACACACATCCTTCTGATGTTGCGTTTCTTTGGACACATACAAATTGCAATGAGACCTCACTCTCTGCACCTTTGGTAAAGGCAATGAGTGAGGGGGCACAAGTGGAAATAGGATGATTCTTAGAATCAGAACGCCTTGTGATAACTTAACTCTAAGCAAAGGTGAATGTGAACCACACAAATATCTTCACTAAACCCAAAACTAAACCGGCAACAACTTTCCTTTAGCTGGATCCTCAAGATGCCCATGGCCATTCCACTCTATCTGACAGGAGGGGAAATGGAAGGAAGGAGAAACTGGAGTAGAGACAGCAGTCTCAAGGGATTATCTTGACAGTGAAAATATCTTATATTCTCAAATTTTATAGAAACATAAAACTATGAGAACACACTGTGAGGGCCCCTTCCACACCTTACAGGGTTCTGTGCAGGTGAGGGGCCTTGAAGCTTTATCTTCATTAGTTTCAGGGTAAATTTATCTTGTATTAAAATATTAAAGACCCTCCAAAGAGTTAGCTCACCTGGGATCGTGATAGGCCAAGAAAGGAAAGCTCAGCCCTGCCCTTTATATAAATTCACATACATGGTCTTGGAGAGATTCAGTTACCACATCAAACCCTATCCCCTAATAGTCTTGTTTCAGTAGAACTTTCTGGGGGGAGGGGTAAGAGCAATAGTTATTACCCAAATTCCTTCTCTCTCTCCAAGCCTCATGTAATGTCAAATATACTGTATCTCCCCAGTCATATATACTGCTCCCAGCTCCCCTGTTCTCACCTCAACGTTCTCAGAGGACAGAAGTGGTGAGGGTGTTCTGAAATACATTATCCTTACAGAAGACTGGAATGAATAAAGCCTTGCCTACCTCCACTCTCCATTCCCCCCAAACCCACTGCAATAGTCTTTAAAAAGAAAGGCCATTACACATGCTGGGTTTACTCTCAGCTTTTCCAGTAGGCTAAAGATGCTGAACAAACAGACTTGGGGATTCAGGGTGTGGCTGCAGAGTATCAGCTTTGGGTGCCATAATCTTAAATCTACTCTTATGTACAGCCATATGCAAGCTGTGTGCAGTTAACTGTGTTTATTATACCACAAGGAGCAAAATGTAAACATACTTAGGCCATTAAAACTTCGAAGAACGGACGGCTATTTTATGTCCGTGTTTACTTTGCAGAGCACCATCTGCTCGGCTGTTATGGCAACTTGCAGAGTGGCGCAATCCACAGACCTGAAAGGGATTTGAAATGTGTGCTTCTCCTCTGAAACACAAAAGAAGACGTGTAAGGTACTTTTTAAATGTTTTTGTGTATTTCTTGTTTTTAGTTTAGTCAAGCACTGGGGGAAGCATTTTACCGAATTATTTCATCTTCTGTAATTATCTATGTATGTATGTATGTATTAACATTTTTGCCTGTCTGTTCTGTTGGAATAAGCAATTACCTGAAGAAAGAATGCTTCTACTTTTAACATATTGAAATTCCTTTATATACGGGAATCTCAGATTGCTTCATCAAATGTTATTCATTACTTTACCTTTTCAACCTTAAATTGAACTACCTTTTATCAAATGCCTATAATACAGCAGAAATTGTTACCCAATACGTTCACATTACTGCCAAGGAATCAGAGCTAATAGTTCCCAAGCACATAATGAAGTTAAAGTTGCAATGTTTATTCCAACCATCTTGGAGTGGAAGATCCTTACTTATATATGTATTTATTTATATTTTATATTGTTAACCTCCAGCTTACCTTCACAGACTTGTAGATTTTCTATATGAATGGGATTGTGCTGCCTATACTTACGTCTCCATCTAAAATGTAACTATTCTTTTGCAGGGAGAGCATGCAGGTGACTAAATTAAAAATTGATTATCTGGGAAAAGTTGATGGAGGAGAAGTAAATGTTTTTTCTCCAATATCTGCGTTAACATAAATATGCACACAAAGCCATTCATATTATTATTTCTTTAAGCAATTTCAAATAATACAGGGAGAGAGATAAAAACCTAGGCTTATCTGTCGCACAAGTGAAATGACTGTTACACTGTACTTACTGTGACCATAAGTTGTATCTAAATGCTTTCTGATACTCTGCACTGGTTTCCTGAGTAAAGGTGCACAGAATGTTCATGAGGAAAACATGACCTTTTGTTTGTTGACTCAACAACAAAAATTAAGTGGAGCCAGAGGCACATGCATCTGTCATCGTTGAGTCCTGTCTAACCCTGAACAGTTTGAGAAAGTGGAAGCTGAACAGATACTAGGTAATACGTGAGTTCCTTGTTCTTAGGAAAACAAGATTTCAAACATTTCTTGGATGTGGAAAATGCTCAGATAAATTGATGCTTTGGTCACAAATATTGAAAATGCGAGCCCTGCCCAGCCCGTGCGGCTCAGCAGTTGAGTATCAACCCAGGAATCAAGAGGTCACAGTTCGATTCCTGGTCAGGGCACATGCCCCGGGTTGCGAGCTCGATCCCCACTACGGGGCGTGCAGGAGGCAACCGATCAATGATTCTCTCTCATTGATGTTTCTATCTCTCTCCCTCTCCTTTCCTCTCTGAAATCAATAAAAAAAATTTAAAAAAATAAAAAAGAGTGCTTAAATCAAAGAGACAGTGCTTCCCTCTTCATATAAAAATGCTGACAACTCATTGTAGATATAGAAATTGTGCTTAAATGTGGCCTCTCCTACACCCCTTAGATATTCTGCACCAAGGGAGCATTTTTGCTCCATCCTTTCCTGCATCAGCCAGAAGAGGGAGTGATCACCTGTGGCAGCAGAGTAAGAGGCAGTGGCTCAAGGCAGGTTTGCAACCCATTCTTACCAGACGTGAAACCTCAGAAGCACTTGATGTTACAAATATCATATTATTAAGGGTTATTTACTGTGCTCCTGGAGTTGTTCTAGATGCTACAGATCTCCTAAAAGCTCCTGGTGTCACTGAGAATCGCTGTTATAAGGAGATGGGTTCTTCCTTCTTCATGTAGATATCTTGTGTTCACATATTGTACTGAGAAGCAATTGATCTGAGATGCTGGGGCAAGTTCCTCGCATATGTGCTTTGCTGCCCAGCACAAAAGGTACATTTTTTTTGTTTGTTTTTGATGTCTAAGCCTACTTCTCTCATTTCTGGTGCCATTTGTATGACAGAAATCTCACAACCCAAGGTCATTGTTGCTTTCAATAGGCAAAGTTAATGACAGCTACCACTGTTGAGCAGCTGTACTGAAGTAGGGACTGCCTCTCCCATTTTGCAGACAAGGAAATGCAGGCTAAGAGGACTCCAGCATCTTGAACAAGGACACAGAGTAAAGTAAGAAACAGGTCCAGGATTCCATCCCTGGTTGGTCTGAACTCAGTCAGTAAGATCTCTACTACTGGGAAAAAAAATCTTGAAATATAATTGACACCAAATTCTGATAAATAACTTCCTTGGACCTTGCCTCTTCAGGCTAAACATCTCCAGTTGCTCTGATCCTTTTTTTTTTTTTTTCCTAATGATGTTAAAGACACCCTCTCTACCCTGGTCACTGTCTTTTAGTCCTACTTGAGTTTGTCAAAGGTCCCACCGAGGCCAGAACAAATCACAGTGCCCCAACTGTGACTGAGCTGAGTAGAAAAGCTCCCTGACCCCCTGGAAGAGACATTACGCTGAAAAACAATATGGACTAGCTTCAGAGCACATGTTCCGTGCACGATGGTACCCAGCGCACAGCGCCAATACCTCACTGCAGCCAGGTGTGATATTACTTGCAGAATCTTAGTCATATTCTTCTGATATGGCATCTGCATTCAACTCTGTCATCTTTCTTACCAGAGTGATCACTAAGACAGGCCTTCCTGCAGCCCCCACCCTCGTGCAGTTGATCCAGGGGGACACCTTGGACATTCGAAAACTCTGGTGTACACTGCCTGCCTGCTCTGGGCTCTGCCTCTTGCTGACATGCTCCAGGGCCACATTTTCACTCTGAAAAGAAAGCTATCCAAATCTTAAAAGAGAATAGGGTTTCCAGTATTCATTCCATTCTTTATCCAGTTCTGTCTTCTCTTATTTCTCCCTATCCCTAGCTTTCTGACTTCATTCTGATAGTTTTACTACCATATTCCATGTTTTGCAGGCTTTATTATGTTTGCTTCTCCAAACAAAAAATAGAGGTAGAAGAATTAAATCTTGTTGTCAAAAGCATAGAAGGAATCGTGAGTATACTTGAGAGGATGTAGCGTTCAGCAGAGGGACTTTGCCCAGAACACACCCATGATTCTGCCTGTCAGTAAAATCAAAGATCCAACCCATACTCTATTTCCTCTATACAGCCTTTCTGGGTTGCCCCAGCCCTTGGCAATTTCGCTCCCCGCTAGCTTCTGTGCAAGGTGCTGCAAGATCCTTGAGAACAGGGAGCTTTGTCTAGAAAATGATGCCTCTGCCTCCTGGGTCATGGAATGCTACCTTTGTTTGGGTTATTGCTGACATTATTGGGAAGCCTGGGTCGTCTCAATCTCAGCACTCGGGGATCCAGTAAGGCCGCCCTGAAGGTTGCCCTAACAACAAACTACCTGAGTTCAACCACTCCTGGCGGAAGGTCTCTCAGTGCAAACAGGTAATGCTTTAAGACCATGGCTAAAATCTGCTAAGTGCTCATTCAAAACAATGGAGTGGAAACTGAAAGAGATGAGCAGTTGCAGAGACAAGGCCTTGGGATCTTATCATGGCAATAGCCCTTTGGAAACCGGGTCACCATTCTGGGACCCTGGAATCTCTGTAAAAACCAAAACAAAACAAACCAAACAAGGTTTGCTTTACTGGGTATGGAGAAGTTTCATCCAGTAATAAAACTAATGAAAAGTCATTTCTCTAAATGGCACTCTTCTTTGAATATTGGATTGGAAACCTGAATACAGGAATACTTTTAAAGGCCCTGGGTGCTAAGAGAAGGATGAGAACCTGCACTGAGATTCACGGGCCTGGGGAGCTGTCCATCGCAGCGGGAAGGAAGGAGCTCTGGGACTTGGGTCTCCCGTCCCTTCCTACTTTCGGTTCTGACTCTAAGACCTGAGGCAGGCTGCTCTCTGCAGTTTTGTTTTCTCATCTTTAAAATAAAGACATTAAACTTGATGAGCTCTAGTCTCATTTCCAATGGTAAAATTCTGTTTCTAAGCTATTCTTAGCCTCAGAGAAACATGATAAGCTATTCTTAATCTAGGAGATACATGATTTCATTTTAATTTTTACATAACTTTAATTTTAGCCAAAACTCCCACCTAGAAATGGGTCCATAAAAAAATAACTACTTGCCCTAACTGGTTTGGCTCGGTGGATAGAGCGTCGGCCTGCGGACTGAAGGGTCCCAG
>NW_006297811.1:4786725-4788432 GCF_000327345.1 Myotis davidii | reverse complement strand
CTCTCTCCTATCTCTCTCCTCTCTCTCTCTCTCTCTCTCTCTCTCTCTCTCTCTCTCTGTATCACTATTGTATGCATAGGAAATGTCTGTTATCAATGTTTCCTGGGTTGAGAAAATGATTATTACAATGCCTTTTTACCTCCTGGATTTCTAAGAAGAGGGCATATGAAGTAAAGTTAAAATAACCCCATCAAAGGTAGACTGAATTAAATTGCTCTTTTGCCTATTGGTTTTTTAAAATTTGTTTTGTTGGGGTGTTTTTTTTTGTAGCTAGGCTTTAATAAATAACCTTGGAAAATCATTTAAAGAGATGAAACACTCATTGTTCTAGCTTCTTTGTGTAAATGCTGACAAGGTTTTATAAAAAGAAATGTTCAATGAGCTGTGTACATGAGTGGCTTTGAATTCATTCACCCCGGTTCAGTTCTCTTTTAATGTATATTGTAAAGAGCAGAGACACAAGAATTCTCATCTAGATTATGAGCCAAAACAAATGATCAGGTTACCCTGTTTGGCTTGCACTACCTTGGAAACCACTGGGCTCCATTTTCCTGAGTGTAGAGCACTAGTTCCCTCGCAGGGAAATGATACAATCAACTCATGGTTTTTTAAATTGAACGAGCAGCCAACTGGATCTCTCTTAATCTCCACATCTGTGTCAGGAGGTAAGCTTATTCTCTTGTGATAGGATTTATTTAATAGGAAAATGGCATTTCTTGTAATTGGGTAGTCGTTACTTCTTTCCAAAATGTTTCGGGGAGAGAAGTAATCCTAATCATTACAAACCAGACATGTTGCTGTTCAGTTTGTTGCTGCATCACAGATAGCCTTTCTGCATAAGTTGCCTCTAAGCAATGTTGCCCATTTGGAATGTGTTATTGACCTAGTGCTTTGGGAGGCTGTGGCCAAGTCAGAAGGGCTGGCCTGAGCACAGTGTAAGCTGATGTGACCGTGTGGGGCGACAGGCGCAAAGAACAGCACAGGCCCTTTCAGTGGCCTTTCTGTGTGACTTGAGGAGAGCTTTGCATTCTTCCTAAGAGGTGAGCCTCTAAAAATGACAGTGCCTTTAAATTGTGAAGGAATTTAAGTATGAGAACTAACATACTTAAATTGTCATTTTCACATGAAAAAGCATAGTAGGAAACTATTGGGAAAAAGTTAACTTAATTATTGGACCTTTTACATTACATTTACCTTCAAGAAGTGGTATATGTATGCATGTGTTGGCCTATGCAGGTGCATTCTACTCAGCGTTGTTCATGGAAACCTCAGTGTTGACAATTTATTTTTTTCAGCATACTGTTTTTACATGCATAAAACTGAAAATGAGATGTAAAATAATTTTATGCCAACAGGCTAAGAGGTTCTTTGGGGAGAAACAATCTATATAAGACTAGTTAAGATGTTATATCATCAAATGCTAAAATATGTTCTGAGGCTTAGTAGGAGCTACAAAATCTGAAGAGAGAAAAGTCACAACTTGGAAGGCTATGAGGAGGAGGTAGGGCAGAGAGGAGGAAGGAGCATGAAGATGAAAATGACCTGTGGGCTTGAGATGGGAGACAGGGGTAGGCAGAGCGGGAAGGATGAACCATCTGACCAAAGTGGGTGTTGGCCAGTGTTGGTAGACAAGATGTTGGGGACATCTCCCACTTGCTTTTCTTACAGAGATGAAGCAGGATGGTCTGGATCTCAAGTCCAACTAGG
>NW_006297811.1:4785404-4786697 GCF_000327345.1 Myotis davidii | reverse complement strand
AGTTTAATGGGAAATGGAGTGACACTTAATTCAGGTAGAGGTAGAGAGGCTGGGTACAAGGAGAAGAATGGTTGAGGTCCCCAAGTGTTCCCGGAGAAGTTTCTAAGATCTAGAGAGGCTGTGTTCCCATTCATTATTTAGGCACGGGGTGTGCCATAGTGGACAAAGGATACTTGCTTATGTTGCCAAATAAAATATATGAGATTGCCCAGTTAAATTTTAATTTCCAATGAATACTTACTTAGTATAAGTAATCCCAAATATTGGATAGCAGGCATACTTACACTAGAAAATTATTCATTGTTTATCTAAAACTCAAATTTAACTGGATATCCTACATCTTTATTCACTCAATTTGACAACCGTAGTCCCTCTCTCAGAGAACACACAGTCTATACAGATATTGTTCATATAAATAAGTGTAAGTGGAATGAAGGAAAGAAGGCCAATATTATAAACAAGAATACCAAGGAAGACCGAAGTTAGATTGGTGGAGTCAGGGAAGACCTCTCTGATTCAGGTGAAGGAACAAGTGGATCTAGGTCTAAAGGGGAAGTGAAGGAGGAGGAGCATGCCTGAATTCAGCGTATCCTGGAGATGTGCAAGATGGGGCTGGACAGACAGGCAAGGGCACCACTATGCAGGGCTTTGCCTTCCAGTGAAGTATTTGGCCTTTTCCCTACCTTAACTGCAATGGGAAACCCTGTTACAGCTTTAATCAGAGAAATGAGACCATACAACCTCCATTTAAAATGTTAATCTGGTTATAAAGTGAAGAATGAGTTAGAAGAGGTCAAGGAGGGAGAACCAAGATGGCGGCATAGGTAAACCCGGAGAATGCTGCCTCGCACAACCACTTCAAAAAAACAACTAAAAGATGGAACGGACATCACCCAGAATCACAGGAAAGCTGGCTGCAGGGAAATTCTTCAACTAGAAGAAAAGAGAACAGCATACCCGGATTCAGAGGAGGCGCAGTGCAGAAAATTCAAAGGCACGGAGGTGCGCGCAGAGTGGGCTGGTGGCTGAGGGCGCGGTTGTCGTTTTCGGAGGCTCAGGCCCTGAGCTCCAGTTCTGGGTGAGTCTCTAGGGACCCAGACTCAAAGGGGAGAAGTGGGACTGTCTGGCATCAGTAGGAACACGAGGGTAGCTTTCTCTCTGAGGTTGGCAGCGGTTGCTGGGACTCTGAGAGGCGGAGCCTCTGGGGAGGGGACTGAGAGCAGCCATAACTGCTCCCTCCACCCGCCCTGTTGATCCAGTGAGACCCACCCTGCCCAAGCCCTGCACAGAGCA
>NW_006297811.1:4783378-4784664 GCF_000327345.1 Myotis davidii | reverse complement strand
GCTGAAAGTTATCCTTGAAGAAGAGGAAGAAGAAGAAAAAGGTAAAGATACAAATTTTGAACAACAAATATGCATCTATCAACAAGTGAATCTAAGAATCAAGTGAATAGACAATCTGATGAACATAATGAACTGTTGATTATAATAGAATCAGGGACATAGAAAGTGAATGGACTGACTATTCGTGGGGGGGGGAAGGGGTGTGGGAGATGCGGGAAGAGACTAGACAAAAATCGTGCACTTATGGATGAGGACAGTGGGTGGGGAGTGAGGGCGGAGGGTGGGGTGGGAACTGCAAGGAGGGGAGTTATGGGGAGGAAAAAAGAGGAACAAATGTAATAATCTGAACAATAAAGATTTAATTAAAAAAAATGAGAAAAGGGGAGATAGATAAGAAGGTATTATGGTGTACCAGGCAGGAACTGAGGGTGGCTTGGATTAGGGTGTTGGTAGTGCAGACAAAACCAGTGAGCAGAAGTTTTGGGATTAGTTTCAAAGGTAGAAACTTTCGACTTGAATAGAGATTGGATGTGGGGTTTGGAGCAGAGAGAAGGTGAAGAACAAATTCCACGTTTCAACATGTGGGTGGGAACTGGTGTGATCTACTGAGGTAGAGAGCACTGGAGGCAGAGCAGTGCTCTGGGGGAGGTGGAAAATAGAGGAGCAATAGCAAGGGTTCACTTTGGGACATTTTCAGTTTATGAGATGACATCCTAGTACAGATAACAAGGAGGCAGCTGTAGCTGAGAGGTGAGAGGTCTGGACTGGACATTTGGGGAGTCACTGACATATCTGTGCAGGCAAGGAAGGTTGAAAATGATTCAGCACATAATTTTCCTACCTGGTAACCTTCCTGATATATATTAATAAGCTGGCTTTGTAAACGTTTATTCTATAAACAGCCTTGCTCAATCGTCACAAACACATACATGCAGAGAATAGTAATAGCTCTGATATTGTATGGTTCATTTTTATTAAGTTTATTTTCTTCAAGTGTATGTTCTTTTTGTAAAAAACATTATTGGCACCACAAAAAATCATGAAAAGGGGATATAAGAACTTTTTTTCATTGATAAGGATTAATATTTTGTTATTTCTCCTTTTCCCCCTATTTTCATTTCCTATATAAACAGTTCTCCATAAATGTTCAGGTTATTTAAGCCACTATTGTTCCCTTATATTCCAAATGGGCATCTTCCCACCCACATTTTTGGGGAACTTATTTGAAATTATATATACACACACACACACACACACACACACACACACACACACACACAGTGGCG
>NW_006297811.1:4741163-4783296 GCF_000327345.1 Myotis davidii | reverse complement strand
ATGAGTGAGACACGTGATGCTAGGCTGATGTTGTGGCGTTCACTGTGACGTTCGCTGCGCCAACTAGCGGTGAGGTATCTGAAGCTGGCTCGTAACCCAAATTTTAGCTCACAACTCAAAGCAAAAAATTGGCCAAGAGACAGCTCATATCTCGAAAAACTCATTTGTCGGGACACTCATAAGTCAAGGCCCCACTGTATTGGTAAAATATATACATAACAAAATTTATTTTGATCATTTTAAGTGTACAATTCAGTAACATTAATTATAGTATTGTGCAACCATCACTACTATCTATTTCTAAAAAATTTTCAACCCCAACCTGAAACTCTGTAATCATTAAGCAATAACTATCCATTTTTTTCTTCCTTCTGGTACCTGTAATGTCTAATCTAGTTTCTAGCTCTAGGGAGTTTGCTAGATACTTCATATAAGTGGAATCATACAATAGTTATCCTTTTGTGTCTTATTTCACTTACCATAATGTCTTAAGATTCATACCTGCTGTAGCATGTAGCAGAACTTCCTTCCTTTTTCTGACTGAATAATTTTGTTTATCCATTCATCTGTTGATGTAAAAAGTCGTGTTTACCTGTTGGCTACTGGAAATAATACTGTAATAAATCTTGGCATACAAACATCTCTTTGAGAGCCTGTTTTCAAAAAACATTTTTTGATATTTATCCAGAAGTGGAATTGCTGGGTCATAAGGTAATTCTATGTTTAGCTTTTTGAGGAACTGCCAAATTGTTTTTCACAGTGGCAGCACCATTTTACATTTCTACCTGTTTTGTACAGGATTCCAATTTCTCCACCATCCTTGCTCACACTTGTTAGTTTACCTTTTAAAGATTATACCCATCCTAGTAAGTGTGAAGTGGTATCTCATGCAGTTTTGATTTCATTTCCATAGTGACTAATGATGTTGCATCTTTTCCTGGGTGGACTGGTCATTTGCATATTTTCTTTGGAGAAATGTTTATTCAGGTTTTGCCCATTTTAAAATTGAGTTGTCTTTTTGTAGTTGAGTTTTAGGAATTTTAAAATATATTTCTAAATATTAAGCCCTTGCCAGATATATGACTTAAATATTTTTTCTCATTTTTATAGGTTGCTGTTTTTTACTTTCTTGATAATGTTCTTTGATGAACAAGTTTTATTGTTCTTAATCCTCACCTGAGGATATTGTTGTTTTTTCCAATTGCTTTTCAGAGACAGTGGAAAGGAGGGAGGAGGCAAGGGCAGGCGGGCGGGGGTGGGGGAGAGAGAAGCACTGTTGTGAGAGAGACATATCGATTGGTTGCCTCCAGAACATGCCCTGACTGGGGCTGGGAATCGAACCTGCAACCCAGTTGAACCCAGGACCCTTCCATGTGCAGGCCAACTCTCTAACCACTTAGTAACACTTCTCAGGGCAGAACAAAAGTTTTTTATGAAGTCCAATTTATCTATTTGTTGTTGTTGTTGCTCATGCTTTTGGTGTCACATCTAAGAATCCTTTACCAAATCCAAGATCATAAATATATTATGTTCTTTGAAAACTTTTATGGTTTTAGCTCTTATATTTAGATTATTGATCCATTTTTGAGTTGAAATTTTTTTAAATGGTGAGGTAGGAATCCAACTTTATTTTTTTGCATGTGAAAATCTGCTTGTCCCAGCACCGGCTTCTCACCCCTACTTTTAATTTACATAAAATGTTGGGGGGAATTTTGCAACTTTCCAAAATTATTCCTGATATCAAGAATTGAATATTTAGGGGGGGGAAATGGACACATATGTAATACCCTTTGTAATAAAAAATTAAAAAAAATAAATAAATAAAATAAAAAAATAAAGATTTAATTAAAAAAAAAAGAATTGAATATTTACTTTCTGAAAGTATTTGATTAACCGAATTTTTAAGATTGAATTCCTGTGCAGTAAACTGCTACTTCTTAAGAGGAGAAAATCATAGAATTGCTTCATTAGAACTGGTAAGTGGAAACTCTTTTAAAAATTGGGAGTAATCCTTGATGATTTAATGAAAGGGATAAGTTAAAGATCTTTATTAAAATAAGGAGACAATCTTGTGCATTAAAATACAAAAATATTTGAACTAATGACTTCACTTACTGCTTTCAAATGCTTAACAGGCTATTAAGTGGAGATTCCTATTTTTCACCTTCACAGGAACAGAGCTAGAGAAAAAAACCCCCACAAATTTAACTTGCAATTGAAAAGGCTTTACTTTGACATCAAGGAAGGTTTTAATGAAGAAAAAAAAAGCATATATTGCTTATTGAGCACCCACAATGTGTCAGACTCTGTTTTGAGGCCTAGGAGGTAGGTACTATTATCACAGATGAACGTGGACTTGAACCCAAGGAGTTCAACCCTGTGCCCAGGCTTATTTCACTTATGCTAAACAGCTGTTAAAAGTGAACTAACATTAGAACACCCCTCCCTCCTGAGAATTCTCTCTTCTTCAGCAGAGAATTTCAAAATAGGTTGGACATTTATCAGTCCAATGAAACTCAGAATCCTGACACATTTAACAATATCAACCTTTGGATTCTGTTCAAATACCTTTTTTTTTTTTTTTTTTTTTTTTACTGCTTTTCTCTTAGCAGAATAGTCTGTATCCACTCTTATCTTCCTCCCTTTTCTAACATGCCCAACAGAGTACTTTCAAATGTTTTTGGAACATTACATAAATATCCACTTGAGTAATATGGACAAATGCCCAATGACACGCCATGAGGAAACATAATACTTTTTTATTCCTTTGTAACCTTTGGGGCTTTGTTTTAATAATTCACGGAGACATTAATCTTTCAGGTGGATTTGAGAATCCTTTTTATTTAATACAATTTTGTTGGTGTTCTGAAACCAAGGACATTCGAGTATTAATTCCCTACTGAATAGAGCATTGTGTACATGTACCTTTGTTTTCTCTGAAAACAGCTCTTAGCCTTCATACATCTCCTTGGGGCTGTAGCGTGTGGGCTGCTCCTTATTGTTCCTTTAGGAGGAGATAATGTGATGTGCTCCAACAGGTGTGCTGTTATAACAATACCCCAAATTTCTTAACCCCCAGGTGCCCTTCACAGCATCATTTCCATGGTACTCTTTTGGCTGAGTCTATAAAGAAAGTAAGATGCAATTATTTCTGTAATAGGAAACAGGACCTGAAATGGCAAGATTTTCACCTGAGACATAACAGAGTGTGTTAGTGGCAGACCAGGAGCTCTAACCCACATCGTCTGATTATAGCAGCAAGTTAAGAGCAGCAGTTTTCAACTGCAGAGATTTTGCCTCATTTCTCCAGGGTACATTTGGAAATGTCTAGAGACATTTTTGGTTGTCACAGTGGGGACAGGACGTGGCAGAGGCCAGGGATGCTGCTCAACACTCCACAATGCACAGGACAGCTGCTAGAATGAAATTTCCAGCCCAAAATATCAATGGTGCAACTGTTGAAAAACCCTGTTTTAAAATAATGAAAATTACTTTGTGAGGTATGTGATTGTCTGGCCACAGTGCTGTACACCTGAAACCAAAGTGGAATAATGCTGAAGGTGGACTGTGGTTGAAAAATAATTTTTAACAAAAGATTGCAGTCTGTCACTTCTACCCAACCTTCATTTCTTCCTTTCCTGGGGTCAGACTTGCATCACGGTCTGATGGTTTTCCAAGCCTTTCCCAGCTTCCTCCCTGTTCTCTTTCACAGGCATTTTACCTAATACATTTCTTGCACCTTTAACTGAAAAATAAAGTAATGGAGATTGGAGTTGAACCCTGCTCTGCACCTTATTGTGTGACCTTGGGAAAGCGGCATTTTTCAGAGTCTGCTTTCTCATCTGAAAAATATTAACAACCAAAACCAACACCACCATAAACAAACCCCACTTTCTAGAGTGGTTGGGAGAAACCAACTCAAAAGCACTGGACACACAGCGCTGAGCATATGATGGGTCCAACAAACACAAACCAGGGCCCAGCCCACAAGTTCAATTATGAACAAGACAGAAGCAGAGTGCCAGAAAGTAAATGTAACAGAAATGAAAAAGGCTTTTTATAGGGAATAAAAGCAAGAGATGGAGAGAAGCACAAGAGAATTAAGCAGCATCAAGTATGTACTAGGAGGACAAGGGAAGAGATAGATGACACTGGGAAGGCTGTACAGATCAGAAAGATTTCAGCAGTGACTTAGAGATAAATTTGAGAAATAACTAGGAAGAATCAGAACTTGGTGAGCAATTAAAAAAGGGTCATGAGAGGAGTCTAGAATGGTTATGAGATTCCTGACTTGGGTGCGTGGTTGTTGGTAATGATAGTTAACCAGCTAAGGAAATTAAAGGGCAGGGAAAGTGGACAGATCAGTAATGGATGAAGAGCTGGAATGATCATTTTGAGGCAAGAGGAGACTGACCTCTCCCTCCAAACTCGTTAAAGAAGGTAAGTTGGGCATGGATGTAAGTAGGTCTGGAGGGATGAGGAAGCATGGGTCTGAGAAAGTTGATATTGTAGAACCTCACTTTTCACTAGGTGAACTCTGTCAGAACATGAGGGGAAGTAGGGGCAGGGAATAACCTTTAAGGGTTGGGGAAGTATTTTGACAAATTAGGCAAAGTGAGTAGAGACAACTACTTCAAGAAGCTGGCATGTGCCAAGGCCGGTTTGGCTCGGTGGATGGAGCATCGGCTTGCGGACTGGGGGGTCCCGCGTTCGATTCTGGTCAGGGGCATGTGCCTGGGTTGCGGGCGCATCCCCAGTGGGGGATGTGCGGGAGGCAGCTGATCGATGTTTCTCTCTCATTGATGTTTCTGGCTCTCTGTCTCTCTCCCTCTTTGTGAACAATCAATAAAATATATTTTTAAAAAATTTTTTTTAAAAAAGAAGCTGGCATGTAAGAGACATCTTAAAGTACCAAGGTAACCTAGAGATTTACATCCAATTCTTTCCAGGTCAGCCACAGAACCCATTATTAGAGAGAAGCAATCAACTAAAAGGATTTGTTTGAAAGCAGGGTAGTATGTGTGGGATGACCAACCAAATTCCCAATTAAACTGGTCATGGGATCAGTTACAAATGTGGGCCAGTTATGTCATCTCCTTGTAGGAAAGAGAGGACATCCTTAGGGATTCTTAGGGAGCCCTCAACATCCGAAGTTGTTGTAATGCAGAAGTTTGAGTTTACTTCCCACAATTCCATAATCAAGTAAGACAGTAGAAATAAATGATCAGTAGAATAAAAATAAATGAATCATGATGAAATTGTTTTCTTTTTCAGAATCTTGTCTTCTTTTGAGCCTACGCTATGAGTTGGATATTCCTCAGAGACTTCCTAAGTGGAGTAAATAAACACTCAACTGGGATTGGGCGGATTTGGCTGGCTGTTGTATTCATCTTCCGTTTGCTGGTCTACATGGTGGCAGCAGAGCATGTGTGGAAAGATGAGCAGGAAGAGTTTGAGTGCAACATTAGACAGCCTGGTTGTGAAAACGTGTGTTTTGACTACTTCTTCCCCATCTCCCAGGTCAGACTTTGGGCCTTACAACTGATCATGGTCTCCACACCTTCACTTCTGGTGGTTCTACATGCAGCCTATCGTGAGGGTAGAGAGAAAAGGCACAGAAAGAAACTATATGTTAGCCTAGGTACGATGGATGGGGGCCTGTGGTACACTTACCTTATCAGCCTCATTGTTAAACTTGGTTTTGAAATTGGCTTCTTGGTTTTATTTTACAAGCTGTATGATGGCTTCAGTGTTCCTTACCTTATGAAGTGTGATCTGGAGCCTTGTCCCAACACTGTGGACTGCTTCATGTCCAGACCCACCGAGAAAACCATCTTCATCCTCTTCATGGTGGTTACCTCATGCCTGTGTATTGTGTTGAATTTCACTGAACTGAGCTTTTTGATTCTCAAGTGCCTTCTTAAGTGCTGTCTCCAAAAATACTCTAAAAGACCCAAGTTCTCAGTGTGTGAGTGCCCCAACCTCAGATATGTTGAATGTGGTGAGGTAAGGGCCCCTCCGCTACTCCAGAATCACCGTTCAGCTTCTGCCATAAGCACAACTCAGGAAAGTGAAACAAAGCTACTTTGCAACACACTAGAAGGTTAAACAAAGAAAACCTGCATCCATCCTAAGCAAGAACTAGGCTGGGATGAGAAAAAAAGGGTATCAGCCTTCATGTAATTTGGGAGGAATAAAATTTTCAGTATGTACACCAGAGGTCTCATTGTTTTGCTGCAGGGTTCATGAATTGTTTTTGAATAGTTAACTGCCAATTAGTCTGAAGAAACCCAGCTAACAGCATCCTTCTAAGTGCTTAGGTCTGTCAAGTGGAAAGTATAAGTGACACTTCTGACAAACGTGATGTCCTCCAAGGTGCAGTTGAGGCACCGGCAAGCTTTCCAAAGCAGCAGCCACAGCTCCACTCACGCAGCCCCACCCAATCCTTGCAGAGAAAGGCTGGGGAGGGCGAGGTGGCTGCTAACTAGGGGCACAGGAGCCTATCTAAGCGAGAAGGCCCAGCTAGGGGAAAAGACCAGAGCCCACGACTCTGCAGTTTAGGTGTCCCTGGACATCGCAAAGGGTCACCCTAGAGTAGTAGTTCTCAACCTTCTGGCCCTTTAAATACAGTTCCTCATGTTGTGACCCCCAACCATAAAATTATTTTCATTGCTACTTCATAACTGTAATGTTGCTACTGTTATAAATCACAATGTAAATATCTGATATGCAGGATGGTCTTAGGCGACCCCTGTGAAAGGGTCATTTGACCGCCAAAGGGGTCACAACCCACAGGTTGAGAACCACTGCCCTAGGGTCATGATGGACGGCAGTTCCACAGAAAAAGCACATTTATAGGGAGTGGGAGAGGATCCAGAAAAAGAATATGCCCATTTGATTTAACACTTCTCTCTAACCATAGAACTTGAAAATATGTTATACATTTCCCTATTATTGGACCTTTTATGATCAGGGATTCACAATGTATGATACAATGTCACAACTTGCCTGCAATTTATTAATACATCTCCCCTCCCTCTAGAATGGAAAATTGTGTGCTATGGGTCTCCGATCAGAGCAGAGATAGACAGAATGGCATAGAATTGGAGATGAACCCACTTGTCTGTACAGAATAATAGGAAGTTGAAGAACTGGACTCCAGATTCCTATCCTTCAGCAAAAAGTCACTGTGCAATAGATTGGGTCAAGACGAGACAAATATTAAGCAATATAATTTTCAAATTTTTGCTATAAAAATGTCATTAACTAAATTGATGATCATTAACCCCAATACTAAAAAAAGCATTAACCACTAGGTTAGCAAGTGGTTTCACTGATAAAGCATTTATCATTTACCTCAAAGAAAGTAAATGCAGTAATTTGAGATCTTTCTGTGAAAGATTAGCAAATGTGAAAAGCCAATCTTCTTAGAGAAGATTGCCTCTAATTACATTAGTTTGGTGAGATTAAAGACTACTGACTGTAGCTAGGTCAAAGATATTATCTTATTCACCTCTTTGTATCCTTGTATCCCCACAACTTAGGTCTCTGTACTTAGAAACTCAATCTTCCTAATATTTTTGTCCCTTTTGCCTCTTCCCATCTTTTGTCTACCCAGTATTTACTCCTTTTCACCTAAGAGAATTCTGATTTTGTTGGGGATGGCAATGTGCCAGCTAAAAAGCAGGTTTCCAAGTCTCCTTTGCATGTAGAGGCAATATGTAATTACCTTATCAAAACTACCAGATTGACAGTATTCTGAGAAAAAATAAAAGGGAGGCTGACCTAGCTTTCATGCATCTTTTCACTCCCCCACTCCTTCCTGCCTGAGACATCATAGCTAGAACTGCAGTGAACATCTTTCTACCACGAAGTGACTTTGAGGATGGAAGCTAGACCTGGATGGAGCAAAAAACTCCTGGGACATTGAAGCCATGATGAAATTGCCATATCAGCCTGAACCACCTATCTTCACAGTTTGTTTTCATTATAAGAAACCTTAACTTTCATCTGGTGTCTTTTCCTTGTTTCTCTTTCTCCCTCTCTCTCTCCCCCGCACCCCTCCCCCGCCCCCCAATCTCTCATTTGTCTCTTGTGGCCAAAACCAGTTCCTGACTACATTCACATTAGTGATTCAGAAGACACAGAAGCCGTATCTACTAAAGACAAAATAAATGACAAGTATGTTGGGTGCCGAAACAAAACAGGATTAAAAATCTCAGTAGAGCCAAAACCGGTTTGGCTCAGTGGATAGAGCGTCAGCCTGTGGACTGAAAGGTCCCGGGTTCGATTCCGGTCAAGGGCATGTACCTGGGTTGCGGGCACATCCCCAGTGGGAGATGTGCAGGAGGCAGCTGATCAATGTTTCTCTCTCATCGATGTTTCTAACTCTCTATCTCTCTCCCTTCCTCTCTGTAAAAAATCAATAAAATACATTAAAAAATAAATCTCAGAATTCAGGTGAAATGGAACCAGTAATCATTCTGCATCAAGATTTATAATCTTAATATGAGACTAGGATTGGTATTAGTTCATGACATAAATAAATCCCTGAGTTTTAGCTGTCTGTCATTTCCACATGAAAAAGCATAGTAGGAAACTATTGGGAAAAAGTTAACTTAATCCTGTGTTAGATGTTTGTGTGCAGACTATAGGGAATGATTTTCCCAACATTTGAAAGACAAACAGCTTATCATTTCCCAAGGCTTCAGAACTAGAACCAATAGCTGAAAATCAGAGATAAAGATGCTTTCCTAATACAGAAATGTTAAACTGAACTGCCTCACAACAAAATGATTCCCTGATGTAGTAGATCCCTAACACTGAAAGAGGAAATCAAGAATATTCCTGGACTTAGCCCTAACTGGTTTGGCTCAGTGGATAGAGTGTCGGCCTGTGGACCAATGGATCCTGGGTTCGATTCCAGTCAAGGGCATGTACCTTGGTTACAGGCTCCTTGCGACGTGTTTTTCTCACACTGATGTTTCTCTCTGTCTTTCCCTCTCTCTTCCACTCTCTAAAAGATCAATGGAAAAATATCGTTGGGTGAGGATTAACAACAACAAAAATCCTGGATTTATATGGGAGGTATAGCTCGATGACCTCCAAATTTCCTTTTAGCTCTTCAACATCCTATAGTTTTCATAACTAGAACATATATTGGGTAATGGCAAAATGAGACTTTGTATTGGCTATAGCACTATATAAACCTGATACCACAGAAAGATCTGTTTAGTAGAGAACCACCTTTAAAAAAATTTCATGTACATAAATAGCAACATACCTCATTACAATGAACACTTTAGGCAGTTCCACAGAACTGGTTATAGTAAGATTGATCTTCTTTAAAATCATGACATTATAGTGCTATGTAAGGTACTTATGTATGATTTCATTATTTTCTCCACCTTGAGAAATTCTAATTTCATTTCAAGGCTTGGATCAAATATTTCCACCAGAGAGCAAACTTTTGATATAAATGGGGATAAACAATACCTATCACATAGGGTTGTTAAAGAGAGTATATGAGATGATCCATGCAAAACCCTGGCACATAAAGGTTATTTAAAATGTCAGATATTATAATTCACAAAATGGCTTCATTATATCACTTGCCCCTATCCCCCTCTAAATTATGAACATCTTACATGCAGGCAAGAGCCACATCCTTTATCATACCTTCAGAGTTCACCCACAGTAGATGTGCAGCAATAATTAACATCATCATAAATCTTACAGCAAAACTATGTTGTGCAAACTAAAAAGTCATAGCATTCTGAAATTGGAAGAAATCTTTAAAATACTTACAAATCAGAAGACTACAACTCAAAATGATATAGCAACTTGCCTAATGTTACATAAAGTAACAGCAAGATTTCATCTTTTTAAAACTCCAAATCGAATCTTCCAGATTTCATGTATAAAATTGTTTCAAATATATTTGAAATATTGGTATCCCATGTAATGATCAACTGTGTCACACCCATTTTTAAAAACTGTATTAGACAACTAGGTACTAACTGATTTTATTGGAGGTGGCAATATGCCCACCTGAACAAAGGCACATTTCCAAGTCTCCTTTGCATGTAGAGGTAGTAGAGTGACTACCGTTTAGTCAAAACAAAACAAGACTTTTGACTGGTGCTTTGGAAAAAGTTAATAATATCTATAATCCATACAAAGTGGCTCTAGCCTGTATCCATTATAAACAGTCTAGTCATCTCCCGATTTTTAAAACTATACTTCAGTAACTGTTCAGCTAGCTTATTGTAAGTATTCAAAAATACAGATGACCACATTATTAGCCCCCATCTCTATAGAATAGAAATAAAAAAATGGAAAGGTAATTTCTCTTCCAATGTCCAGAACTTAGCTATACACCCATTTCCAGTGTTAGCTTGCCATCTGGTGGCCTCTTATTCCTGTGCAGCTCAATATCTAAGCAACACCTATGGTAAGGCCTATGAAATTGATGAGCTTTATACACACTCACATCCGCTTTTATTTTTATTTATTAAATGTATTTTTATTGATGTCAGAGAGGGAGAGGGAGAGAAACATCAAATGATGAGAATCATTATCAGCTACCTCCTGTACCTCCCACATGGGAATGGAGACTGCAACCCCAGGCATGTGCCCTGGACTGGAATCGAACCTGGAACCCTTCAGTCCACAGGCCAACGTTCTAACCACTGAGCCAAACTGGCGAGGGCCACACTATTAAACTTACTTTATATGCAGCATGTAAGTTAATCACACCTGCAATGTCAATCAAGACCAACTTTCTTCCAGCAAAGGCTGACAAGCCTTAAGTCAGAAAGCAGATGCTGACTAGCTACACATGAATTACCTAATTTTAAACAAATGCTCTGTGAGACAAGGGCTCAAAAACATCTGAATACTCATTAAATAGAACATTCATACGTTTCCTGAAAAGGAGTGCACTTAACTTCTTTTGTTGAAGCCAATGTGATGGGAAAGCAAGGTAATAACAGGATTTACATGTAGATTTTACCAAATAATGACATGGTCTTTCTTTCACTCTGACATTATGAAATTGAGAACAATGTCTGCTTTCTCTGCTGAAGATACACACGCACATACACACAAAGTATTGTGACTACTATATAACATTTCCTTCAAGCAGTTTTCTAAGGATTGCTAGCTTAAGAATACATGGATTTCTTAGATGAGCCAGGCACGTAAATTAAAACTGACAATAAACTCTCATGCCAGCTACTTCCCTTTTGTGGTTGATTGAATGAGTTAACATGTGAGGAGCTCAAAGTAGTGTCTGACACATGGCTATTTATTATTATGTAGTGTCTTCTCTAGAGAGAGCCAGAATTCAGTCTTGGGCTTCCTATGACCTGTCCCAGGATATTGGGAGTTTAGCAATTTGTAACTGCTGCTCCACTGAGCACACAATTCAATGTACATACCAGGCTTGAAGGCTCTGCAGGATCATGTCCGCCCTTCACTTCAATGTCCACTTCTGAGAAAAGCTGCCTATACAGATGCTATAGCTTAGTCAGTGAAAGAAAAATAGAAAAACAAACAAAAATCATACCCAGGCCACTAGGAATACTGGGTTCCAGCCATAGGTTTAAAATAAAAATTCAGATTTTTTTTCCTCATTGTCAGGTACATACACAGGAGTCATACAGTTAAAAGGTCAATGATTACACACAACCATAACTTATTGTTGGAAAGACCCAGACCATTATCAAATAGAATATTTGGAATATTTCACTCCTGGCAAAGCAGCTGTTTTTTGCCTTTCATATATCTGACTCATCTACTTTGGCTGGGAGCTGGTGTGGGATCAACTTATATTGGAACAAACTAGAATTGTTTCAGTTTCTCATTTTATACTATAGACTACATTTAAAAAACTAAAGTGTAAGACACCTATGTATGCTTGAGATGCTATAGAACTTACAATTTTAACTTTCTTACTGAAATAAGTATGCTTCTTATACTTGCAATGAATATTTCCCTATATAATCCTGACACTCCCCACTTTTATCCTGCTTTGAAATGGTAATACCTTCAACAAGCTGGACAGCAGAGAAAGCATTTTGAACCAGGGACCAGACCTGCTTTGTTAATTTGCCCATGTCAGTATTCATCTATAAAATGGGGTCCCTAATTCTCCTGTTCTCATGGGGCAGGGCTTGAGAATTATATTTTACACTGCAGCAGTAACACCCAATTTCTATCATGGGATCCAAAATTTCCTTTGAGGGTATATATACTTCAGTGAAAACTGTAATGCTCCAGTTTTAAGTAGCCATAATTTACTAAAAACATTAGGCTGATTTTGAAATTTTCAAGTAAGTAAATATGGTAAGTTTATCTATGTAAGTTTTAAAGAATGACCAAAATGACCTAGCTGTTTGAACATTTGGACTGTATTGACTTCAAGTTTACCAGAAATAGGTAACAGATTGATTCTTGGTATATTCCAAACCCCTTACCATCCTGTGTCTAGGCGTTGATTAGCATCTTGAAGCCTCCATATAAAAGGGGCTACTTTGGCTTGGCAAAGTGTGTGTGTGTGTGTGTGGGGGGGGGCACTCCTTTTATAATGACTCCTAGGTGCCTGTTTCCCAATACGAGTTTCCTGGTAATGATCTGCTCCTGAATAGTTTAAACCCACCTGTGTCCTCAGAAACCCAGTGACTGCTTGAACTCCTCATATATTTTGAATCAATCACCAATGCCCTGTTCCCCAATTAGCCTGCAGTGGGGTGGGAAGGTGGGGGTATTGAAAGGATCCAGGTGTGGTAAACGCTGAAGCCTGTGTAAGTGCAGCTTCGCAGTGAATTCTTTTGCCATGCCTGCAGCTATCTGGGGGATCACAGGAACCTGGTAGCTAAGGTGGCAGTAAACAAACCTCTGATTACGAGTTTCAGTATAGTGCTCCCAACACACAATTGACTAGAGTGCTGGTCAGAACCCATTCAATCTTTCCACCAGTGTGTCTCACTCACTGCCTTTTCTCTTAGCTTCTGTGGTTTAAGAGTACACAGCTCTAGAGAAGATGTCTAGAGTTGAGCCTTTTGTTATTCTGTGTTCTCTACCTTCATCAATAGTCTCCTCTTTCATGGCTCCAGGTCAACTTTTTTCCTTTGTAAACAATTAAACTGAAAACAAAAAATATAAAAATAAAAGTGGGTCTTAAAAGTAATCTACAGCCCTGGTTGGTTTGGCTCAGTAGTTAGAGCGTCAGTCTGCTGACTGAAGGGTCTTGGATTAGATTCCTGATCAAGGGTATGTACCTCATGTGCAGGCTCGATCACCAGCCCAGGTCAGGATACATGTGGGAGGCAACCAATCGATGTCTTTCTCAAATCGATGTTTCTGTCTCCCTCCCACTCTCTCTAAAAATATCCTCAGTTGAGGATTAACAACAACAACAAAGTCATTTACAAAATATCTCCCAATATTGTTTTCTAATCACCTGGGGAGAATTTTCTTCAGCTAACAGAACAATTTTTACAGCATCATTCCACCTAAAGACACTTGAGCCATCTGTTACCTCATTTGGCTTGCTGGTACTCTCCAAATCAAGGCATGCACAAGCTCTGATAGGTTTATCTGGTTTCACGTCTCAGCTGTCACATAATAGCTGTGTAAACCCCTTAGGCACGACACCTAGCCTTTCCTCATCTTCTTCAATTTCATCTTAAAATGAGGTAAGAGCATCTAACTCTTTGGGTTAGTCTAGGAATAAATAGAAATACAAGGAAAGTTCTTAGCACAGTGCCCAGCCAATAACTATAAACTGTTACTATCATTAGCAGATTTGATACATGGAACCTAGGCCAGGAAAAGCTAGATACAGATTTCTGTTAGCTTTCATAGCTTACCTTTCCTCTTGGCCACTAAAGATGACCTTCTACTACTATCTATACTTACATTTTTGCTATTCTAATTCCTCCCCCTGACTTTCTCCATGTAAGCGTTCCAATCCTGCTCATTATGCTCTTTAAAAGGGGTCCTTCTAGAACTGTTCTTTACTGCTTCACAAATTTATATTCTGCAACTTTAACTTGTATCTCCCAAGACTTTTGGGACAAGTGGATACTCTGAAAACTTACCAAACTCCTCACATGTGCCACATAGCCTAGAGGGACTCTCTTAATCCATCTTCATAAACCAATTTCTACTGAACATATCTTCTGTGTACAATCTACTATATTAGACCAAAAGTTCTCTAAATTTCTCAACTGCAATAGCCTTTACATTCTAATTCAGGAATCTACTTCTATGGCCATTTCCAGACACTGCAAGCTGCATTACTCCTAAAATCTTAAATTTCAATGCCCCACCAGTCTCTCACACCTATTTCTTGGCCTTATTCTCATGAAACCCTCCCTTTAAGAGCATTAGACCTCCAGTCCCTTCACCACTCCCTTTTCTTCTTGGCTGTTTCCTAACCCTAACCCCAGCCAATTCATGATGCATTACCCATACCAGGACCATGCAACTTTTCCCTCCATTCGAACCAAGGAAAACTCCTGGATATATTATCTAATCACTAAGTGCCATAGATTGTGCTCTCATAGCTCAGCTGAGGCTTAAATGCTGATCAGTAATTACTGTATATCTCCTACTTAGCTCCTTCTCCCATTCTCATCTTATGCCTTCATCATTTATACTTTGATTTCCTATCCTTCCAAGGCTTGCTGTGGGGCAGGAATGTGCCCCACCTCCCCACTCGCAAGGAGCTCAACATTTCTACTTAACAGACTTAGTGTAAGAGATACCCTTCCTATTTTGTAATGCTAATATTTCCACTTACCTATGTTCTTAGGACCAGGTTCTTCTACCTACTACTCTTCTTTAACTTTGAGCTCTATAATGGGTACCTCTCTAGAATCCACAAATATCGAAGACTAATCTTAAAAGCCTTCAAATAAGGTCAGGTACTAACCATGTTCCTTTTCTTTAGAGCAAGATACTTAATAATCCATTGCCTTCATTTCTTTAGTTAGCTCATTCACCATACAACTGCACATAATTGGGAAATAAACATTATTTAGCATCCACTAAAACTTCTCTAAAGGTCAGTGGCCACCAATGGTTAATTCTAGTAGCCTCTTTGTTCTCACTTTTACTTGCTCTCCCAGTGGCATTTGGTATAACTACCCTTCATCACTCTCTCTCTGGCTTTCATAATGCTCTGTATACCCTTATCTTATTTCCTGGTTCTCACCTATCTCTTCCTTCCCGAATCTTCTTTGCTATATTTTTTTTCTGCCCACTAAGTGCTGGTGTTCCTCAGGGTTCTCTCCTTGAGATCTATCTTTTCCTACATGCTTGCTGCTTCTTTCAACTTCCAGCAAAATGTATTAAGAGCTTACCGTATCTCAGGAGATACAAGAAAAATAATGCTTGTGCTCAAAGGGTTTAAATTCTAGAACTATGGTTTCAGACCCCTATAAAGAATTGATCATTACACCTCTGAGCCTTGATGACCTACAAGAACCTCAAACTGAACATTAACCTTCCCATCAATCCTATTCTTACTGTACTACCTTGGTAAACAGCATCACCATTTACAATTACCCAAGCCAGAAACTTAAGTATTCTATAAAATGTTATTTCTCTCAACCCCTTTACCAGTCCTGCTCATTGACATTTGAGTATGTTCTATTTGTCTCTATTTTAAGAAAGGTTATGATACCCTCCAGAATCTATCTTCTCTCCTTCACAACCAAATATCCCCAAAATAGGTGTTTACAGTTGGGCTCCACTCTCCCCAAACTGGCTTCCATTCAAACTAAGTAACTGCAAGGGTCACTGATCATTTTCTTACCACTAAGTCCAATGGATATTTTACAATCCTTATCTTACCTTAGTAGAATGTGACAGAATTGAACACACCTCCTTAAAATACTTCCATCAAGCTAGTCTCATGCTTTCCTACTTCTTCTTATCTACTTTTAAATAATGAGTTACTTGGAGTTAAGCACTAGGCCAGTGATGGCGAACCTATGACACGCGTGTCAGAGGTGACACGCGAACTCATTTTTTTGGTTGATTTTTCTTTGTTAAATGGCATTTAAATATATAAAGTAAATATCAAAAATATAAATCTTTGTTTTACTATGGTTGCAAATATCAAAAATTTCTATATGTGACACGGCCCCAGAGTTAAGTTAGGGTTTTTCAAAATGCTGACACGCCGAGCTCAAAAGGTTCGCCATCACTTCGCTAGGCCCTTTTCTATATATACTCTATCCCTAGGTAACCTTCCATGTACAATACTGCCCCTCTAAAGGGGTGGGCTGGTTTGAGAAAGTCAAAAGAAAACAACATAGCTAGAACACAATGGACAAAGGAGAGTAACACAAAGTGCTTAGAGAGAGAGAAGCAGAAGTCACAGTAAAAACAAACCATATTTTATTCAAAGGGCAGTGTGAAGACAATGAATGAGTTCCCTGAACCTGCCCCTCACCCAAAAATATTTCTTAAAAAGAAACAACCTAGCTGCCTGATAGGGAATATTGTGGAATAAAGCCTATAATAACATTATAGTGGTCTAAGCAAGAAATAATGGTGGCTTGGGTGAGACAAGAAGAGAAGCAAGAGGGTTCTTCATCTAGTAAGTAGAAATGTTAATTGTGACCTAACACAGGAAAAGCACATGAATTGGTTACTATGACAACATTAAAGAACATATCTTGAGAAACTCAGTGACTTCACTTAAGAATACTGAGAAGAAACAGAATGATTTGGATGTGGTTTGCTTAGCTATCAGATGGACCAGTACAAGCCTGACTGAAGAAAAGTTTGGTCTTAGAAGTACAAAGCTGGGCAGCAGATATATTAGTAACACTAAACTGCACAGAACCGACTAAATCACTTAGAGGGAGAATACAGAGACATACACGAGCCAAAGGTCCGGTGCTGGTAGAGGAACTAGGGTTGGGGTCAGTGATGGGGCAGCCAGAAAGGGTAAGAAGAAAAACCAAGAGAAAAATGTCAACAAAGAAGTAGTCATCAAAACTAAATGCTCCTCAGGCAGTGATTGAGGGCAGAAAAAGAAACCCAACAGATATGGCACCATGGAAGAGACTGGTGATCCTCATGAGGGCAACTTCAGAACTGTAGGGGGATATAAAGTGGGAGTAAATCAGAAGACAAGAAATGAGTGTCTGAGAAGGTAATTTAGATTAGCTATGGCGGGAACCAAATAAATGGCAGCCCCTTCTTTAAACAACAGTAGCTGCTATGGTATACTTATAATCTGTTATAAATGATTTAATCAAGGAAGGTTGATGAGTAATTAAAAGTTTAGAAAGTGAGGGGGGATGGAATCCAGACTACATGGGAAGGGGTTGGTTTTTAGTAAGTATAAGATAGTGCAGATATAGATGGGTTTGTTAATTTGGTGGCAAAAATAGTTAAAAGGGAATGAGAATATTGAGTGAAAGCATATATAAATCATTGGAAGTTAGTTACAATAAAACCATAAAAAAAACTGTCAGGCAGATTTCAGATAAACCTTCCTGGTGTCATAATTTTCTCCCATTCACCTGCATAGAAGTAGACAGAAGGTTAGAGATTTTTCTAGATCATTGCAGAGAGCGGCATGGTCTCAGGATATTTACAAGGGAGTGTGTTTAACAGTGGGATCTAGTCTCTTAAGATGAATAAGCCAATACGTGAGCTGACCAACAGTAAGAAAGCACTGGTGGTAGGATTGGTTAGTTATGATATGGTAGAATTTTTTAGTGGAGGTAATTCAAGGTGAGCTGGAAAAAAATTGTGGTTGGAGAAAGGGGATGTTGAATCCAAGACTTGGAAGTAAGAGGTTTTGAATATAACATCTAGACAAGAAATAATGGTGGTGTGGGTGTAGAGCTCCCCATTTATAGGAAGATTATTGAAATGAGAGCACCCTGATTAAGGCCATTGGAAAATAAATGTGAGGCACAATAAATATAAAAATTAAACACACATAGAGAATGGGCGTGTGACATTTTATTAATTCTCTCCAATGAGAATTCATGGGTGAGTCAGCCATACAAATACAGGAATAAGCATTCCAGACAGATGAGATGACATGAGTAAAGGCCTTGAGATGGGGGAAGATGCTTAGTGTGTGTTCAAAGAGATGGAAACATCAGGAAAGTGATAGGTAGCTAAGTATTTGGAGAAATTGTCAGGGACTTTGAGTAATAAGATTAGATTTTAATAAAAGTGCAGTTAGTTGGCATTCAATAAATATTTAAATGCAGGATGATATTCAAAACATCAATACATTCAATCAACTAGGATGGATAAATTGACCAGTCAGAATAATAACCATTAGTAAACAGCTAATCAAGCCACCTTGGTGCGCACCTGCTGATGATCAGTCCTGGCTAAATAAATGCCATTTTAGATCATTTCCCCAAAGTGTGCTCCTTTCTACACTAATTTAGTGATATATACCTCAATATTAAAAAACATTGAATAGACCTCACCTTCCAACCCTCTGGTATCTCACTACAATAAACATTTTGAAAAAGGCTACTTTACTGCTCTACATTTTAACCTCATCCACTAGTTTCTCACCTCCATTAACATTCTTTTATCTGGCTCCCATCATTTTTTGCCTGGACTATTTCAACCTCCCTGCTTTTTTTGTTTTGTTGTTGTGAATCCTGACTTGAGAATATTTTTTCCATTGATTTTTATTTTTAAAAATATATTTTTTGACTTCAAGGGAGGAAGGGAGGGGGAGATAGAAACATTGATGAGAATCATTGATCCGCTGCCACCTGCACGCGCCCTACTGGGGATCAAGCCCACAACCTGGGCATGTGCCCTTGACTAGAATGGAACCCGGGACCCTTCAGTCCACAGGCTGATGCTCTATCCACTGAACCAAACCAGCTAGGGCTCTCCTGATTTTTAGAGTGTGGAAGGGTGGAAGGGACAGAAACATCAATGTGAGAGAGACACATCAATTGGTTGCCTGAAACCAAAGTACAAGGCCCTGACTGGAATCAAACCTGGGACCCTTGAGTCCAAGGGCCGATACTCTATCCACTGAGCAAAACCAGCTAGGGCAAACCTCCTTGCTTTTAATCTCCAAGTTTCCCAATGTATTCTCTCTATAGTGCCAATTATCTTTCTAAAATTGGTACCTGATCGAATTGTTCAATTTAAATGCATTAAGTAACCACTTAAACAATCAAAACATAAAATAAGACAAAGATCAATATGGCATACAAGAACCTTCATGATCTCACCCATCTGCCTCTTTAGTTTCTCCAACTCCCTTCCCACATGGACCACTTACAATACTGCAAATGCACAATGCCCCTTTATACCTCCATGCCTAGAATTCCTTTTCCCCCTCTTACTATCTGATGTCTACTCATTCATCTTTCAAGACTCATATTTTCTATAAGACTTTCATAACTGCCAACCTTCTTTCCCCTTACAAAATAAGAGCATTCTTCCTTTGCTGTTTCTAGCTGTAGTATTTACGTACTTTTATTTTAATAACTATAGCAACTGTATTTGATAGCTTAATAATCAAAATTTGTCTTGTTAAAACTCTACCTCTGCCTAGCCCTTCAAAAAAATTTAACTATGCTGAATTTAACATTACTGAAAATTTCCCAAACTGTTACATTTCACTTAACACAACAATGTATTTTGAATAAATAACATGTTCTGATCTGTAAGATTCAAATTCTTTGGGTTCAGAAGAGAAAAAACAATTTTATAATGATGAAATCTTAGGCAAAAGGAGGCTGCAGGGAAAATATATCTCAAGACAAATGACTAAGGAAAAGTATACCATGAAAAATATATTCTTTATGATTCTTTTTTTTTTTTTAATACTTAGGCATTACATTCCATATCAAAGCTTACCAACATGCTATTCTATAAATTCATATTTATTTTATACCATAATTTGATTATTTCTGTTCCATGCTAAAAAGCCCACTCTTCCATATAACTTTTAGCATACAGAACCTGGAATATAAAAAATTTAACTTAATGTTGTCAAACTCTTCTAACATATAGGAGAACCATTACAGAAATGTCTAGTGGTCAATGTTCTTAAGTTAATGAGCAAAAGAAAAGGCCCAAATACATTCACATTTTCATTTAACAATGGCTCATCACTAAATTCATCAGAAATAAATCTACTTGCCTCTGCACAATATAGGGAAATTTTGCCAAATGCCTACCTTTAAGAGCTAGATCAACTTTGAAGAAAAGTGTACAAAAACATAAGTTGTTAACAAAAATTTAATATTAAAATTACTCAGTTATTGTTAATATAGGAAAGAAAACATGTCTTAATCACCCACAAGAACTTTTATTTTAATAAATAACAGTGGACTTACCAAAGGGTAGGGATTTTAATGTGTCAAGTTTTATGGATATTGGTAATAAACCTTAAGGAGGTGAAACCAACTATTCAATATAACCCATTAGGCCCTAAAAATAAAACTATAATACTTGCTCATTTATTCAGAGTACCAGCAATTTCAGTTCATGTTAAGTGCTTCATTTTCCTGTAAATCTGATGTTGCACAGGGAATTATACACATTTTCATATCATCACAATCTTATCAATACTCAGGCTAATAATATTGTGAATGCAACTGGTTTATAACAAACACAAAGTCAAAACTCAATGCTACTACTTATGGCAAACAGAAACAAAAGTCAATTTGAAAGTTTGTTTTTCTTTTGTTTCCCATGCTTTTAGTTGGACTTCAACTTAACTCTCGTGAAATTAACTTCTATCTCTACCTGTAAATCCACAGTATAAATATGGTAAATAAAGCCAAACTATAAGAGCTAACTATATACTGAATAACCAAGATAATCAATAATAATAACTAATACTGCTCTGGAAGACCAATCTAATGAAAAAAGTATCATTAGATTTGGTGGGAAATACAGACAAATCTGTACAATCTAACATCTATAAACAGTAAAACCGAAACATCCAACTTCCTTATAGAAAGTGTTTCAAAAGACTCTTGCATTTTATAAACACAAGATGGGCTCACTTTGATGATACCAATTTTAAGATTTATAAAAATGTTTAAAAAAATTTTCCACAAAAGTTTATACAGTTTAAAGCTATACACCAATCTATAAATCTCAGAAAATGGGAAAAAAAAACCTTTATAAGATCACATGTATAAAACAACAAATGAAATGTGATTTTATTTAAGGCAATACTGGGCTACTTCACAAATCACCACCTCAAATATTTACACTGCTCCACACTACTAGTTTCTATCACATTCACAAAGGATTTTTTTTTTATAATACCAAATGTTTAAAATCTTTGATGTAAATTCTTTATTCACATTTCCATTATATATCATGGAATCATATTATCTATATCCAATTAGAAGCAGAGGGAGTGGGGGGACTGTAGCTATAGGAAACTGCTAAAGAATCTGCTTTAATTTCACATAAATACCACCCTAAAATCCTGGATGGCAAATTTACAAAGCAGAGCAAGGTGTTAATATAATGTGACTGCTTTGTGAAAAGTGATTTTGAGATCATCTTGTAAATAAATGCTTTATGTAAAAATTAATGAACTATGGCAGAGTTTCTAGTTTTAGTTTAAAAAATTCTTAATTTAAAACAATAAAAGAAGTTTTAAAAACTTGCTTAGTTAAAAATTAAAATTCCAAATATAAATGTGTCATTTAATAGTTTAGACTTACATACTGCTGGTGGCAGCAAATGATTTACAATAATAAATATATACAAAAAAGATATCTACAAACAAAGAGTACTGTTATACATGAGCAGTGATTGGTGAAACAAATCAATCTCATAGATAATTCATTTTAGTTCATGAAAAGGACAATTGGTTCATAGAAATTTGAGGTTTAGCTCAATATTTACAATAACTTAAGTTTTGATTCTGTTCTTCAAGTCCCATAGGGATAAAAAAAGTTTTACATGACAAATGCCATGTGTTTTTTTTTTTCCTCTTTTTGGCCAGGTTAATTCATGTCAATAACAAAAAATAATGAAAAAGTTTCACAATTCTAGCATGCTTGATGGCTATTTAAAATAAAATTCTAAAGGACGTATTTATAGCACATTAGTTATCAGTACTGTCCTCTCCCTGTGGCTTTGCCCATACTGATTTCTTTCACAACAGACACAGATCGATCATTTGAATGTACTTCAAGTTTTTTCAGATTGACAGTAGGTTTCATTTCCTGAAGTTGCTTTAAGACAAGCTCGGTGCAGTCTTTCAGAGTCTTGTCTAAAACAATCTTTACATTATCACTGCACTGAAGCTGTGATGGATTGGCAAACTGTACAAAGGTTTCACTTTCTTTATGAGAACATATATGATTTCCACTACTCACAGCAGTCTTGTCAATATTTTTTCTTGAATTTGAATGGGATCCTTTTTTATTTCCACTATTTGAATGCTCTTTGTCAGTATTTTTCTTCTGCTTCACTGCAGACTCCTCAAGAAACTTCAGAAATGATACTTCAAATCCCATCGGTTTAAATGAGCTCCAGTCAAAAGATGCAGGATGCTCCTCAGTGGTTTGAATTGCAACAGCAGTTTCTTCTTCTTTATGCGTATTACTTAATTCAACTGCTGGCGCTGGTTCAGCCTTTTCAACTTTCCTCTTTTTATTTTGGGAGACATTTTTTTCTTTATTACCTCTCTTCAAATTACTTCCTTTTTGTTTTTCTGGTTGGCAGGGCTTATTTTCCTGGAAATCATTATTTACATTTGGAGAGGTATGAGCTTGGGTCTCCACACTTGTGTTGTCTTCATTTATTAATTTTGTAATAAATAATTCTGTTAGTTCATCCATTTCATCTTTTTCATTTTTTTCTTCCTTCTGTAGAACTGTAGTTGTTCTTGAGTTATCACTGCTCTCTGATACACATGTATCAGATTCTTTGACATCATTCTTATCAACTTCTTGCTGAGAGGTTTCCTTTAGTTGTGAGTTGCAACACTGTTTGAAGACAATAAGAAGATTGCGGTGCTGTGATGTAAATGCTTTAGATAATTTATGGCATTTATAATGTCTAATTATATTGCTTTCACTTGTAACAACTGATGTACACCCCTTTATCATACATGGATATTGGGTTACAAATTTGCTTGTACATTCAGATAAGGCATCATTTCTTGCCTTTATAGAATATACATGCTTTCCACGTTTCAGAGAATAAGGCTTATTTTCTTCAATCTGTACAATCTTTGCATTCTTGTTTTCTAAATTATTTTTTTTCCTTCGTTTGATCTTAGGCATTTTGGTTCCTTCCTTTCCAGATCTGTGTTTTGTCCCCCGATATTTAGACTTTGTCTTTTCTTGGTTTGCTTTGCTTGATATATTTTCCTGACCAGATGTTAATCTTCTTGGCCGAATCAAATGAGCTTTATGTTTATCATTATGCTTATTAAAAATGTGTCGAAGGAGATTAGACCGAGTTGCATATATACGGTCACAGCCTTCACAATCACACTTGTATATGCCATCTTCTTCAGTTTTACTCCCCCTTATCCCAATTCCATGGTCTGCCTCAAGATGAACAACATAGTTCAAATATGTGGTAAAGGAAGATTTACACTCTAACTGGTCACACGGAAATTTCCCAACATCCACAGAAGCAGTCATACTTTCAATTTCTTCAGGAGTCATTTCATGAAGTTTCATATAGTGTTGTATTAAGCCAGTAATAGCTTGGAAAATTCTAGAACAGTCACTAACCTGACATCGAAATTCTTTCACAGTTTGTTTAGTTTCAATTTCTTCACTTTCTTTACCAGTTTCGCTTTCCTCTTCAACCTCTGCAGAAAATGCAGGTAGATCTGATTTGTGTACAGCCTGGTAATGCAGTATTAAGTTTTGCTGTATTGTAAAGGCAGCAAAGCAACCCTGGTGAACACATCGATACGGTCTGTAAGGACTGTATCTTGTTGGAAACTCAACGGACTGAGAAACTGGCTTCTTACGTTTTTTCTCCTCCTTTTCTTTTTTATGTCTCCTGATTTTCCGTCCTTTGGTTTGTATGTTTGTGAGAGAATTTGTATTACACTGTTCTGAAGTAACTGTACTCACTTGCGAAGAACTTTCTGTTTTTTCAGAACTTTTTTTTTCTATAAGTTGATTTTCTGGAATCACCGCTATATTACTAAAGGCATTTTCCTTCATTGCTCCCAATTCCATAGCAGACTGAAATTCCCTTTTATTTTCCTCTATCATAGCTAGCTGTCTTTTTACTTGTGTTATTCGTGAGACTGACAAACTTTCATTCTGAGATTTTCTCCCATAAGGTCTTTTTATTTTTAACTTTACCATTTCCTCTGTTGTAAAATGATGTACCAACTGACAGTGCGCTCGGAGGTTAGAATTTCTTGTAAATGTTTTTGTGCAGGTAGGTACTACACATTTAAATGGAGCAAATTTCAACTGATTCTTCTTAATTTCAAGTATCATCTCTGGAGTGTACTGATGAATTTTACCGTAGTGCTTAAATAGTGCATCCTTTGTCATTGCACTGTAATTACAGCCTTGGTTTTGACACACAAAGGGTTTATTAACTTTGTCAATAAACTGAATATTTATCATTTCAGAAACTGGCTGAACGACTGTAACATTTGGAATTGCTTTAACAGGAGCAGGAGTCAGTGTCACTGATGTATTTATTAGTACACATTGGGATGCTGGAGAGGATAGGTCATTTTCTAATTTTAATTTCTGTAGGCCTTCTAAAATTTCCTGTATTTGATCCTCCTTATGGAATACTTCAGACTGAGGAATGTTACTCTTTGTCGGCACAACACCTACGAAGGAGGAAAACTGAGAAGAGTCAGGTAATTTGTTATTTTGAACAGTGTTTACTGAAGGAAGTTGAATGTTATAATTTATTTGAGCATTCTGTGATGTTTCACCAACACCCTGAGATCCACTTTTTACCTCAAGTATTTGAGAATTCATAGCACTTTTAATAATTTCAAGAGTCTTTTCAAAGTTTTGTATAACATTATCTTCAGTAATCTGCAAATCAGAATTTATTGAAGTGCATGAATTCAAAGCCATCATTTGGGAATCACCATTTTCAGTTTTTAATGGTAAAGGAGCTAACACTGTATGAGACTCAAGATTAGTTTTAAAGTTTTCTTTCACATCAGTCAGAAATAACTGATTGTCCACATTACTTAATTTCTGTGTTAGATTTTCCACCAAAGCCTGAGGTTCACAATTTGGAATTACGTTTGAATGAAGGTTAGCTGGTATCTCAATACTCTTTGCTATAAGTCCCATTGCTGTTAAGTCATTAGTTACCAAGTTTTGGGAAGCATTAGGTGCAATTAGCGGAGGAGTAACTTTCTTTCTTCTCTTAGAAGCACTGTTTCCCTTTTTATTTAAATGACTGGACCTTGTGTTCTGAGGACCACTTATAACTGAAACACGTGAACTGTTACCGGTAAAATTTTGTGATGGCCCACTCGAATTAGGGAATGTACTAGAGCACAAACCATTTTCAACAGTCTTCAGTAGTAAGTCATTTGTTGGAAAAATGGGCAAACTGCTGCATTCCTCAATGGAGGGAGTTTTGGAGTTTGGTGTTCTATTCTGGCTTGCCAGCAGGGAGTTTGGGTGGCACACAGTCTGCAACAGGGTTGGTGGCACTGCTGGATTTGGTACCACTGTAGCATTTACTTGTGCTGCATCTGAGACACAACCTGTTGGAGCTTGAGAAAGCATTTCAGCACCCTCAAATGTACTGGGAATGCCAGCAGTTTCCAAAGCCTGTTTAATAATTTCACTTCCTTCTTGGCTAACACTTGTATTAAAATTAGTCATACCAGTCCTAGGAAATGTATTTGGTAAAAATGTTGAAGAGCGATTTTCAGCAGCAAGAAGTTGCAGGAATGATGGATCTTTAAAACATGTTTCTGGATTGAAGGTAGACTGTTGTGGCTGCTGCAAATTTATTGCATTTGTGGAGAGAATCATGCTGGCAAGAAGAGAAGGCTGTCCATTACTCTGTAGAAGTTCTTGAGCAATTTCTGCTCCATCCAGAGGTTTACAATAAGATCGCTTAGACAAGTGTCCACCCAGTGATCTGGGATTGGTAAAAGCCCTGTAACACCTGCTACAGATAAATTTCCCATCTCTGATAATTGCAGGCCACTTAGCCCTTTTGTTGTGCTTGGGTTTTCTTTCCTTCCCATTTGGGCCTCGCCCACGGTCTTTTTTAACTTTCTCAGGAGCAGATTGTTGCGTACTGGTGCTGCTGAAGTCATTTGCAACATTTACTTGTGCGGGAAAAACTGCATTTTCAACATTACCTTTTAGAAAGGAGGAATTAGTGTTTCCTTCAATCTGTGAGGAAAAATGATTTGTATTGTTTTCCAGTTGGGAAAAAACAGAATTAGTTCCACTATCTGCTGGTGAAGGAAAGAGAGACATTGAACTACTTTCTGCAGGTAAAGGAAGGAAAGGATCTGAGCCACTGTCAATATTCAAAGGCAAAACTGTTTTGGTTAGATCTTCCATTTGTGCTGGTAAGGTAGTATTAGACAAATTTTCCATCTGGGAACATAACATACTACCATCCGGTTCATTTTTATCCTGAGAAGTTAAATTTGGATTTATGACACTTTCCACTGAGGGTAACAATGGAGTTGATACACTGGCTAACTGAGCTGGAAAAATGGATGAGACGGGCTGCAACTGATCTGAACAAGTAGAATTCCCATTGGCTTTGGTTTGTGGTGTAAAAAATGCATTGTTAGAGCTGCTCACCTGTGATGGCAAAAAATAAACAAACTTTCCATTATTTGGTACATTCAAGTTGTTAGATTTCTGGCCTTTTTTACTTTTGCATTGCATTTTAAATGCAGCATACTGGTCAGGGTGTGCTGTCTTCATGTGCTTCCCAATACTCTGTGAAGAATTATAGGTTCGAGTACATCCCTCAACCTGGCAACTGAACTTCTGAACTGGCGCTTTTGGAGGCACTGATGGAGTTCCTAAAGAACTATTTAGATTGGGCTGTGGTGGAACAAATGTGATACTTTCTAATGTCTTAAGGGGTAAATTATAAAGATTGGCCGATGTTTTAACATTACCTCCACATTCAAGTTTGGATGTTGGCAAACTGTTTTGAAATCCTGTCTGATTTTGCACAGAAAAAGTCATCAAGTTGTTCACTTGTCTTTCTAAGTTTTGTGGGGTAAGGTCACCTATTTTGAGCGTTTCTGAATTTACTAAAGAATTCTGAGTAATCTGGGCTTCATTAAAGCAATCCTGTTCTTTTCTCTCCTGGAAACTTGGATGACACAAATCATTACAAGTATCTTCAACTACTGTATGTATGTTTGTGACCAGTGATTCTCCAGTGTCTTCCACAGTTGAGTTTTCTTGCTTTCCAAAGTTATCCTCAATTCCCTGATTGAGGGACACCTTAATGGACACAGCCACTTCACTGGCCTGTAGCAGAGGAGTAGTAGCAGGATTTTCCAAACCATCTGACAATGGTTCATCAGCTTGCCTGAGCTCAGAAGCAGAAATATGGTCTTGTTTGGCCACAGCTGATTCTGCATTGCTTTTATCCCAAGCATCACGTCTATCTGTTGATAACGTATTTTCAACGTTATTTTGTGAAGGAAGCAGAGATCTTTCTTTATCAGTTGTCCCTTCTGAGTTCTGATTCACTTTGGGAAGCTGAACAGAAGCTCCAGAAGAATTAAGTTGGTCTTCTGGAGGCAGTGCATTTTCAGGAGTGCTATGATCATCCAGATGCTTTTCTAGCTCACTCTGAGAACGATACACTTTACCACAACCTGTGAACTTACAAGTATAGGTATTATAATGCTGTGCTTCATGATCGTATAGTAAATAAGCTTCTGAAAAAATCCTGCCACATTTAGGAAACATACACTTTGCTCTAAAAACTTGATGTTCCTTTCGGTGGGTTAAGAGCTCTGCGTAACTATTAAAACCAGCCTTACATTTCATCTGTATACAGATATATGGTTTACTGCCACAGTGCATTTGTAAGTGATCATTGAGATGAGTAACACTTACAAAATGGCGTCTACAGTACTGGCAAATAACTTTTTTGCTTTGCATTTCAAGAAAGCGCTTGGCATCTTCATTATCCTTATGCCCCTTTACATGAGCAATTAGATTTTTAAAGTACTTAAAGCCCTTTTTACAAAAAGTTACAGGGCAATTAAATTCATTGACAGGTACTGGTTTCTGGACTGGAATGACTTCTGGCTCATAAGACTTATCTTTGTCATCATTTTCATCATCTGAACCATCATTGTCATTAAATACTATAAAGTCTGTTGAATAAAGACTATTCTTTTTTATAGGCCGCTGTTCCTGCTTGGCTACAGCATTAATCTTCTGATTATCATTGGTAGTTGTGATCTTAGGCGGCCTTCCCAATCTTCTTAATGGTTTCATAGCTGCTAGTCTCTCTTTACTAGATTGTTTAACATGCAATGTGACATGAGGGACAAAAGTTTCTTTAGAATTAAAGTTCTTTGCACATATAGGACAACTGTAAATCCCATCTTTGTAATGTTTTTGAGCATGTCGTACTATTCTATGACCAAGAAATTCTTTGTCACATAGCACACAATACTGCATGTAGGCTTGCCAATTCCGAAACCTAGCAGATATAAATCCTCTCTCTCTTAATTGCTTTATCTCTCTCTTCTTCTGCTTTTCATCACAAAGGCCAGAATTAGCACCAACTCCACCAGAAAGTCCATTCACAGAAGTTTCTTTAGTCTCTTCCTGATAGTCTACTACTTTCTCATAAACTTCACTGTCATTTAGTTCATCAATTGAAGACACAATGGATGCTTCTTCCCCCATTAATGCAAGACACTGTCGTTTTAAGGTTTTCCAGTCCCAGAATTCTGGATCAAAGGGCCACTGAGTTTTTAATACAAGTAAGAGCTCACAGCGTAGAGAATTTGGTATTGGAAGATTCTCTTCATCATATTTCTGGTCTGGCTGGTTATATAACATTTCCACAGCATAATATGCATCTACTGTAGGCTCAATAAGAAATTCGCTCAGTTGACAAGCACGTTTAACTTCCAGATCATCAGGCAACAAACAAGAAATGGTCTTGCAAATAGATATTTTCACTTCAGTATTTTCTGTAGATTCCAAGCGAAGAGCTTTTACACATAGTTCTATACAGGTAGCAAGTCCAGCACCTTCAGTCTGTGAAAAAAACAAATAGGAAATATTAACTTAATCTACACTAATCAACACAGATTTGTGAATTTAATAATTTAAAATCAAGGTTTCTCAAATTTTGCAATAGCCAATGCATGAAAAGATGCTCCTTATAAAGCACTGCACCATAGCCTGGATTGGTGATGGTGTGTGTGTGTGTGTGTAAAATGAACTGCACAAAATAGCACAGAAAGCATAAGCATTGACAGCCTACATTATCTAATAGCTAGGCAAACTGGGAAGTTATTTAACTTCTCTGACCTTTCATATCCCACTTATAAAATAGAGATTAAAAAAAGCATAAACTTTATCAAAAATCTCATTTCCTAACTTTGCATTTGCAACCCTTCTGAAACAAAACCCAATTACAAAATGATAATGTCCTCATATTTCCTGAGTAATAAAACAAGGTTTTCACTTTTAACAGAATAAAGTTATTTGATCCTTAATAGTGGAGATTCTAGTTCTATCACAAAATTGAATGTCAAATTACCTACTTCATGGCCAGATCAGTTTAAGATTCAGGAGTACAAGGAGACATAATAAACTTTTCCCCTTTTGAATTAGCATCTTGCACTGTTATTATAATACCAGAGAGGCCTGTTGCATGAAAAGATTCGTGCAATAGGCCTTCCCTTCCCCTGGCTGCTGGCACCGGTTTTCCTCTGGCACCTGGGACCCAGGCCTTCGCTCTGGCCGAAGCCGCCTTCAAGCCTTTGCTGCTCCGGCCGGAGCCGCCTTCAGTCTTCACCTCGAGGCTTCATGCCTATGTATGCAAATTAACCGCCATCTTTGTTGGTGGTTAATTTGCATGTCTCGCTGATTAGCCAATGGGAGGCATAGCAAAGGTACGGTCAGTTACCATGTTTGTCTATTATTAGATAGGATAACAGTAATGAATGTAAGTCATTTGAAAGATACATGAAGATAAAATGGGTTTAAAAGGGAATATATATATGAAAAACAAGCCAGCCAAAATATGTGGCCACATTTATGAGAATGAAATATGTGTTGTATCAGATGAAAAGGCAAGAAAGAAGTCAAAATAGCTGACAGGGTCTGTATTTTCACAGATTATGAAGAAAATTAAATATTTTAATAAACAGAAGCTTAGATTTGTGAGCCAAAAAGAAGAGTGAGGAAAGGAGGCTGGTATACTGAACTGGACTTAATTTCAAGAAAAGGAAGGGCACAAAGACGAAGAAGAAAACAAACAAAGAAAATGGACAAAACAAGAACATAAAACCCATTTTTATAAGTGATAAGTGAAGAAAGAACAATTGGGAAAGAGGTGGAACCCTATGGTTGTCTCTGGCTTTCACATAAAATTGAATCATTATTTTATACTATTTTGAGATAGATTTGAGCCAGAAAACTTTTACAGTAAAAACATTTGCATCGTTGTTATCTTAGGCAGTGGTTCTCAACCTTCTGGCCCTTTAAATACAGTTCCTCATGTTGTGACCCAACCATAAAATTATTTTCGTTGCTAATTCATAACTGTAATGTTGCTACTGTTATGAATCGTAATGTAAATATCTGATATGCAGGATGGTCTTAGGCGACCCCTGTGAAAGGGTCATTCAGCTGCCAAAGGGGTGGCGACCCATAGGTTCAGAACCGCTGCCTTAGGGGCTATTCATAATAGTAGACAATTAGGTTACTCCTATTTTATCATATGGAGGGGTGGGGAGAGATGAGGTCAGTTTGCCTGGAATTGTAGGCTATTTGGGTAGGGGGGAAAGGTAAAAAGATGAAGCTAGATGAGATGACACACAGGTTAGATTGTGAAGACCCTTTTGTATTCCATGCTTAGTTATTTTTAATTTTGAAATACATAGGTAACCATTTAAGAATTTTGAAGCAGGATAAGATATAATGCTGTGGAAGGCTAGGAAAGGATTACAGGGATGTACATGGGGAACTGATATCAGCATGTAAGCCTTGGGTAGCTTTGAGTCAAGGATACTAGCCAGCCAGAGGAAAGGAACAGAAAAGAGTGGGACTACAAAGATAAAACCTTGCATGTTTTTTAGAAGCTTGCCTGCTGCTATACCAGTGCCAGGAAGGGCCATTTGTCTCTATTCCTCCTTTAAATTGGTATCACTTAGCTTTTTGTTCTATGGCTCATAATTACGCTGGTGCTATCAGTACTTTTATCAAATGCGGTTATTAAGTAAATTCTTATGGACTAATTATTTAATTACATGTACTTATGGGAAACTGTGATTTCAAACTCAACTTTAAAAACACTTCTTATATAATCAGTTTATGATATGAATATTACTTATAAACTTAATTTTTAATTACACATAGAAAATTAAATATGCAGAATAAAAATTTTGGTAGTTTGTTTTGTTGGTGTTAAGATTTCAACTTTATTTATAACAAAGTTGTTTCATGTGTATGTGTTGTTTTTTGTTAATCCTCACCCAAGGGTATTTTTCCCATTGATTTTTTTTTAATATATATTTTTTATTGGACTCCACATCTGTGTAGACTAATGGTTATAACTTCTTAGAGGAAACATTTTGTCCTCTGCCTTGCAGCGCAGTTGGACATGCATAAGGTTCCCTATCATCCATCTGTGTTAGTAATATTTTTCTAATCTACTTTCAATTAAATTATAGTACTTCACAGGTTGGTGGAGGAGGGGAGAGAGACATAGAGCTTAGCTCTAACTCTCCAACTTGAGAGAGCCAAGATCTTATCTCCTGTCCTCATATGGCTCTTCTGTCCCCATGTAAATATTAAAACTCAAACCCCTTATATCTCAATATCCACCAGGAAGAAGTCCACCATCAGCTCAAGCTCTCTGCTCCACTTTACAGGTTCCTCTTCGTTTTGAGCCTGGGGATCTCCCTCATCCTTGCAATCTCAGTTATTATACATTTAAAAAAATTGTTTTATTTTATCAAGTATTTCTGGGTGTTCTGTAGAAGAAGGATTTTTAGATCGTGTGATCTGCCAGATGGCTGGCAAAGGAAGCCAACTGTGTATTTCTCTTTATACTCTCTACATTTCTATAGTGGCAAATTATCAAAATAGAATGACACCTACCAGTGAAAATTAAAGAATGGTAAACTACAAATATTAAATATGTTATTTTTCTACAGGCTAAGAGCAAACTCCTGGCTCTCACTTGCATTTTTAAGTTTCTCTGCATCAAATGTTTTAAAGGAGTATAAAAAAAAATCAATGTTCAAAAAAATTAAATGAAATAAAAATCAGTGGAAAAGGTGCCAAAATAAGACTCTTATTAAAGATAATTTATGTATTTTGAATTAAGAAAAGATACCTTGATTATTCTTACCTCTGAATTAATAACTTTAATCAGGAAGAAAATGTGATATACTGTCTTGGTTAACAAAGAAAGTTGACGACATCTTTCCAGGTACACGTGTATAGATGGCTCTACTCTCTGCTGTAATTTACTCCAAAAGAGAGTGAGTTCCCTAAAAATGTATAAAAATAAGTTGGAGCAATAACGTAATAAACTTGGACTGTGACAATGCAGCCATTACACTTGAAATTAAAATTGATTTTATATTTGAATTCTACAGGTATAAGTAAGCTTAAAAGCAAAATAAAAATCTCAAATTTCTAAGACTAAATACAATCAGGATATACTTTACCATTTTATTATTATTTTTCAATCTCAGAGAGAAAAGCACTGCCTTTTACTAGGAAAGTACCTGACATTTAAATAATATAAATAAATGGTAACTTTGAGCCACATCTGAATTTTAATAAGAAATACAAAATGTGTGTACTCTAATATGCAAATAATCTATAATAATAAAAGCATAATATGCTAATTAGACCAGACAACCTTCTGGACAAAGCCTTGGAGGCTGGGGCCGAGGCAGAGGAGGTGGCCGCCATGGCGGCAGGGGATGAGCCCCTTGCAGAATTTCGTGCATCAAGCCTCTAGTATATAATAAAACCCTAATATGCAAATCAACCAAAGGGCAGAACAACCAGTCACTATGACATGCAATGACCATCAGGGGACAGACGCTCAACACAGGAGCTGCACCCTAGTGGTCAGCGTGCTCCCACAGAGGGAGTGCTGCTCAGTCAGAAGCTGGGCTCACGGCTGACGAGTACAGCCTAAGCTGTCAGTCGGACATCCCGAGGGCTCCTGAACTGCGAGAGGGCACAGGGCGGGCTGAGGGACCCCCACCCCCAAGTGCATGATTTTTGTGCACCAGGCTCTAGTGTATATGTATGTGTGTGTGTGTGTGTGTATATAAATATAAATAATGCACCAATGGTATAACGGTTTTTAAAAGGCATCTAATTTTTATCTTTTACCTTAAGTTTAAAATTGACCCATTTAATTGGTCAATTAAATTTCAAATAAATTATCATTAGATAAATGTTATGAATCTATGACACAAAACCTGGAAATAATTAACTATCCTGTGTCTCAGCAGTGAAAAATGATAGAAATTTTAAAAAATGAACTTTGAAATATATTCAAATGCAATTACAATGTATTTTTCATAGAAAATAATCTTACTGAAGTTGTGAATTTTTCTCCCTTTTACCTATCATTCTATTTCTCTTCTCTCCTCCATGGTTAACTTCCACAAAAATCTTCTTTCACCAAGTATTCTCCTCAATACAGGCCTTCCTATTAGCATTTCCTCAGTTTCCACTCCTAGGAACTCTGATCTTTTCACCACCCACTTGAATAACTTGCTCATTTCTGGATTTTAAACTATATATTGAGGACTTCAAAATCTGTCTCTCCAGTCTTTAACACTTTCACCTATTTCTTTATAAGACTTCTCCACTTTGATCTCTTCTGAAACCTGAAACTTAATATATGAAAAAGATGATTAACATTCTTTACAGTTCACCATCTTTCTAACTTAATGCATCATTATCACTGACCCTATCAGCCTCTTCTTTTTACTATCCCCAAGACTGTTACCTTATCTTTCTTTCACTACACCCTACATCTATAAGGAAGCCTTCATAGCTTCCCAGCTGAACTATTATACTGCTACTAGTGACCTGTAGCGCGAAATTGTGTGAGCCCCAGACCCTTCCCGCGCCCCCCATGCACAGCAGCCGCCGGGCCCTACCTGCATGGCACGCGCGGGACCGCAGAAACCTTGGCAGTAGCTATGTGAAGCGGCCGCCGGCACTGCCCCCACTGTGCGTGCCGCATTCTTGTGGTGGCGTTATGGTGTGAGGGTCAATTTACAAATTATCACTTTATTATATAGGATTTCATTCTCCCCAACTCTGCCCTCACCATTCAGCTCCCAAGCCATTCTCAACTGCTTGTCTTAAACAGTGTTTCTAAACAAAAACTTCTGTTTAGTTCTACTTCTACTTTAGGTCTTATAGTAAGACTGCTTTCACTTTTCATATATAACCTTAGATAATTTAGAAAACCAATATAAGAATTAATTTATTAGTCATCACTGATACTTGTTATATAGAAAATTTACTTGTCCTCAATAAATACGTCATCTATTCTCTTCAGAATCTTTCTACCTGACTTTTATATTAATTTTCTCTATATTGCATACATAATTTTCCTTCATAACAAAGCTCAACTGCTCAGAAAACCTTTATAATTATGCATTATAAATCTTTGATTACACAACCATTTATTTAACTTGCCTACTCTATACTTATTTGTATGCCATGTGTCACTTGGAACACATTCGTAAATGTCAGAATTCTATAAACTAAATTTTCTTTTTTATTCCTATAATAGCAAAACAACAATAAAGATTATCAATGCTGCTGACTGACCAGATAAATGGTCAATTCTAGCACTAATTTATGATAGCTGATCTTAAAGTTTTTTGAGTTAACTGAAGTTTTCTGTTGCTGCATCTTTCCCTTCCCCCCCTTCCCAAGGACTAAATATAACAGCCTTTCCCACTTGGAAATGTACCATATATAAAGAAATGTGCATTGAAGAAGTCAGTGATGTAAAATGAGCTCTCATAGAAAAAAAAAAAGAACTATATTTCCATACATAAATGAATAACAGTTTCATAGAGTTAAAAGTGTGCAATATGCAGAGGGAAAAAATAGACACATCCAATCATAGGCTGTATAAATATGTGAGGAATTATTTATTGTGGCATTAGACAAAATAAACCTTTCATTTTTCAACATTAAAAATTTTCTCATCAATATGGATCATTATGTGATCATTACTGGTATATTAAGGAGTTGTGTGGTCCTTAATACAAAAAGTTTTTGAAGTTATAGTATGAACTCCTTGATAATCAGTTTAAACAGCTCATAGTATCTGAAAATAAGCTTTTTGTCTTGATAAGACTTAAAAAAGATTTTTAAAAATATGCTCTTAAGTTATCTGAATTCTCACAACCTATCTTGTATTCTTATTTAACAAACTTCTCTTTACAAAAGAAAAGCAACTCACCAAGCACAATACATTTCTCCTTGTTGGAGCTGACGTGACAAAAATGCAGTACATAAAACAAGGGCACTTTTTTCATCACCCTCAGATTCTAAGTTACAGATCATTTCTAGTGCATCTTTGCAATCAACTTCTGAAATCTAGAAAAAGGATATAGAAATATGCCATAAAATGGAATTATATTAAGATATATAGTAAAATACTTGCAAATTTTAAATGTTTAAATTTACAGATCATTTTCATCAGTAAAACCACATTAACTCAACCACTATCAATCGTAATTTGTCAATTCTAGGCTAGAGTTTAAAGAAATAATCTTTCTTCAAGCCAGAAAACCAACTATTTTCAAGAACTTTACAAGCATGCATTTATATATAAATAACTAATGCTAATTATAAGCACTCTCTCTACCCATTAAATCACATTTATGATACTGAGAAAGTACAGCTGCAGTATTTGTATTTTACCCCTTTATCCAATAATTTAAAAAGCATTAGAATTAGCAGAAATATACAGAAAGATATACTGGATATAGACTAATAAAAACAGTGTTTATTCATCTGAGGGAATAAAGTATAAAACATTTTATACAGATGTAACACTTTTAAATTAAGCTCACCTCAGTTTTCTATAAATCTCCAGTATTTTTCTTTTCATATACAATTATTCCATCTCAAAGCTTGTCAACAGTCATGCATACAAAGGTATAATACCTAGATGATGGCAACTTGCTTCACTTAATTATGCACTTAAATCTATTGCTTCTTAAATTAAAATTTACTACCTCATTACAATGATTTACTACATAAAACAAACAAAATTTACCTAAGATTTCTACAAGCATTTGCTCTAAGACAAGGATGTAACAAATAGCATGCAATGAGAAATCACTGGTGTTCCACAGAATAGAAAGACTAATTCCAACATGTACAACTTAACTGAAGATATAAATACAGACCATTAGCACCCATGTACCACAGAGGTAACAATGTCCCTCCTTAGTAGATCTTCTATCTCTCCCCTTCAACTTTTAAATGTACGTGTGTGTGTGTGTGTCTAAGTGTAAAATGTAATGCATTTAGGATTGAACAAGTGTCTAACTGGAGATGAGGGTATCTTGTAGTTGACCTTTGATAATGAGGACAAAAGTTACCTGGAGATAGATTCAGAGGTTCCACTTTATATATTAAATTGGGCTAGAAAACACTAAGACAAGAAAACACCCAATTCCTTGTCTGTGTTTAACAACAATAATTTCTTAAAGTTAAGTATGAAGTTAATGGCAGAGTTAAGACTGAAACCTAAGTGTTGAAACTCCTAGGTGCAGTGTTCTTTCCACTGGTCCTCTGTCTGCCTCTTTCTTACAAAGTTACTCCACTTAAACAAACTAATAAACAAAAAGGGCTGAACAATATATATATATGTATATATATATACACATGTATATATTTATACAATCAATATTTTCAAATACCTACAACATTAAATGCATTGTCAGAGATTATATACATTACATTTAATCACAACTTTTCCACTAGGTTGATACTAACATTTTAAAAAAATATTTTATTGATTTTTTTACAGAGAGCAAGGGAGGGGGATAGAGAGTTAGAAACATCGATGAGAGAGAAACATCGATCAGCTGCCTCCTGCACACTCCCCAATGGGGATGTGCCCGCACCCAAGGTACATGCCCTTGACCGTAATCGAACCTGGGACCCTTGAGTCCGCAGGCTGACACTCTATCCACTGAGCCAAACCAGTCAGGGCTGATATTAACATTTTATACATAATGAATGTGAGGGTCAAATAAATTATGTAATTTACCCAAGTTATCACAGTTAGTTAAGTGGTAATACCACAAATCAAGTTATGTCTGACTGACATCAAAGACCTACTTTTTTTTTTTTATCACAGTATCTTTTATTAAAAGCTGTATTAACTTTAAACAATTATCCTGGCACACCCATGCAGACAAATGTTAGGAAATCAACCCATGAGCTGTGTGTGTGTGTGTGGGGAAGGGGGGGTTGTTTTTTTGTTTTGTTTTTACTTTTTCATAGATGGCAATAACAACAATAACAGATACTATTCATTTATTAATGCCAGCTTCTTAAACAGCATTGCTGGTCAGCACAGTAGTTTGCCTGGTAGATACTACAACTTCATTTTAGAGATAACGTTCAGAGAGGTAAAGTTACTTGCTCAAAAGTACATGCTTAATTAGTGGCAGAGTCAAGATTTCAATCCAGGTCTAGTTTCAAAGTCTCTGCACTTGCCAGAATTCCACAGGCACAAGCACACTGAGGCCCTTCATTGCTAAATATTGATTTTTACATTTTCAGGTTTAACAACAATTCTTTTATCTTAAAAACTCTGATTTACTTTAATTATGATTATTTCTTTTTAATCTTCTAAAACAGTAGTTCTCAACCTTCCTAATGTCGCGACCCTTTAATACAGTTCATGTTGTGGTGACTCACAACCATAAAATTATTTTCGTTGCTACTTCATAACTGTAATTTTGCTACTGTTATGAATTGTAATGTAAATATCTGATATGCAGAATGTATTTTCATTGTTACAAATTGAACATACAGTGGGGCCTTGACTTACGAGTGTCCCGACTAACGAGTTTTTTGGGATATCAGCTGTCTCTCGGCCGATTTTTTGCATTGAGTTGACAGAGTAATTTGAGTTAAAGCTCCTTAACGCATTAAACTCGTAAGTCAAGGCCCCACTGTAATTAAAGCATAGTGATTAATCACAAAAACAATATGTAATTATGTATGTGTTTTCCGATGGTCTTAGGCGACCCCTGTGAAAGGGTTGTTCGACCCCCAAAGGGGTCACGACCCACAGATTGAGAACCGCTGTTCTAAAACCTAAGCCATTCTTGCTAAATGTTCAAATGATGTAAAATGTGTACATTATATATAAGGAAATAAATTTATTTTCCTAATGATATTACCTGCATTAGCTTACACTTAGTAATTTAACATATACTTGTATATATTTATGATAGCCTCTACATATCTATTCTCATACTAGTAGCCCAGTACATGAAATTCGTGCACATTAAAAGGGAATTAATTGCCCTAACTGGTTTGGCTCAGTTAATAAAGCATCGGACTGTGGACTCAAGAGTCCCGGGTTCGATTCTGGTCAAGGGCATGTACCTTGGTTGCCGGCATATCCCCATTGGGGAGTGTGCAGGAGGCAGCTGATGGATGTTTCTCTCTCATCGATGTTTCTAACTCTCTATTCTGTCGCCAACAATGGCTTCTTTTGGCTTCAGAGGTACTTTGCTCCAATAGTTGGTCTTTAAACATATTCTCTCCTCCCTGCTGTCAGGGGCCAGGGTGCAGGTGAATAGGATTGCTAGCTGGCAGGCCCCTGACAGCAAACTGGCTACCTGTCAATTCTGTAAGGAAAGGGGCTCCCTCCTCCCACCTGTCAGGGTCCGGGGTGGAGAATGGGGTTCTTGGCTGGCAGGCCACTGACAGCAAGCTATCCAACAGCGTATTCTGTGAGAATAGGGCTCCCTCCTTTCTACTATCAGGGTCTGGTTTGAAGGTCGGCCATGCCCCCTGTTGGGCCAGACCCAGAGTTCTACCGCGTGGTGGCCTCCACCTCAGCAACCCAGAACTGACTGCTGCTGGGCGCTCCTGGTGCTCCGAGGGTGGGTTCTTCCCTCAGGCCACACGGGAAACAGCTGGGGAGGGCACAGCCCTTGGCAAAAGGACCCAGGATTCAGTGGGTCCATGCTCCGAGGGCGGGTTCCCGCCTTCACCGGAAACAGCTCAGGGGAGGGAGCAGCCGTTGCCAAGACAACCCCTTCAGGACCGACTTCCTTCCCCTTGGTCGCGATTCTGATGGTTGTGATGAACACCACCCATGGTTTTTATATAAGTAGATATACAATATACCAACTGAAACATTTGCTATATTCAATAATATAGAAAAAATCACTTTTTATAGGTATACTAAGAAAACAATCTGTACTGTGTACTTGATAGCCTTTATTAAATCCCTGATTTGCCACTACATGGCCCTATTTTAAAAATGTGACATTAAAGAGAATGGCAGAGGAAATGAAACCATATTTAAATTAATGAATGGTTGAGTTAAAACTATGGTGAAATACATGTCAAATATAGCCATCAATGTCTAAGAATTTATTTTTTAAATCCAAGGTAGAGATTACCAACTCTTCTCTACTGCTTTGAAAAGTGAGCAAAAAGTTGCCTGGCCAGGTATGGCTCAGTGATTAAGCATTAACCCAGGAACCAAGAGGTCACTGGTTCAATTCTTGGTCAGGGCATATGCCCAGGTTGCAGGCCCAATCCCAGTAGGGGGCATGCAGAAGGAAGCCAATCAATGATTCTCTCTCATCACTGATGTTTCTCTCTCTCTCTCCCTCTTTCTTCCTCTCTGAAATCAGTAAAAATATAGTTTTTTAAAGTGAGCAAAAATTTAAATACCAGGAAATTTAGAATTCTGAATAAAATACGTAAAGCCAATTAGACTGAAGTTTGTTAAAGACATACTATGCTAAATCTGTTTATATAGCAAAAAAATCATTTAAAAAATGTGAACAATTTTTGTTTTAATATGGCTCTTTATGCCAGGTATTCAAAAAAATACGCAACACTTCATCATTACTTTATTATCTACTTTTACCAAGTGTACTTTTAAAATGTATTTGCTCTAATTACATTTCAAAAATAGTCTTATACTTATCAAAATAAAATTGTTTTCCATCCATAAAGGAAGTTAAATGATAAACCTGTCATACTAAGAAAACATAAAATCAAAAAATGGGCTCCTATTTTTTATTTTTTTAACTCTCAGGCTAGCAAAGATTTAAAAGATGGATAACCTTCTAGTATTAAGAAAGAAGAAATTTCATATACTACTTATGGGAGAATAAATTGGCATAATCTTTTTTTGGATGACAGTATGGTTGTGTATAAATTTAAAGTGTGTAGATGGCCCTAACTAGTTTGGCTCAGTGGATAGAGTGTCGGCCTATGGACTGAAGGGTCCCAGGTTCGATTCCGGTCAAGGGCATGTACCTTGGTTGCGGGCACATCCCCAGTTAGGGGGTGTGCAGAAGGCAGCTGATCGATGTTTCTCTCTCATCAATGTTTCTAGCTCTCTATCCCTCTCCCTTCCTCTCTGTAAAACAAAAAATCAATAAATATATTTTTTAAAAAAAGTGTAGATGCTTTGATCCAATTTATCACTTCTGGAAATTTACTCTACCAGTACGATCCTGACAAGAATGAAAGGTTGTATGTACAAGCCAACAATTTAAATGTTCCCCAGTGCCTTAAATATGCTACAAATCCGTAATATGAAATTATGCAGCCATGAGAAAAAATTAGATTAATCTATATGGAATAACATGGAAAGATGTCCATAATAAGAGGTGAAAAGTGACTAGCATCCAGGGTGTGTATATGTATGTTTTAATATGTAAAGTATATAATATGTATACATATACACACAAAAAATGTCAGAAAGGTTATATAACAAATTTCAAACTTAGTGATTACTTCGGGGAGTATTAACTGAGGAAAAGTTGGCTAGAAAGACACAAGATAGAGGATTTTACTATTCAAATTTCTGTTAACTTTAACAAGAAAAATACAATAAAATACTGGATTTAAAATGAACACTGCTAACTTTGTTTTTATACCTAACCCAAGAATCCAGGCCAAAACTCATTCCTTCCAGAGATGCCAGATAGATAACTAATTTCCCTCAGCAGCAACTCCTCTGTCAGGGCTAGCTGCTATTTTTATCACATTGAAAGGGTCCTGGAAAATAGTCAATCCCTTGCCTACTGGCTCACTTCGATAAGGATTTCTGCAAAAGGATTATAGATCCAAGGTATAGTTGAGTCTTTCCAAAATCTATTTCCACCATACTCTAAGGAATGGGTAAAAAACTCAAATGCTTACAAAATCCAGACTGGTAAAGTAAATGAATGAAGTAGGTCATGTAAGAGAGCAAGCATACCTATTCTGATGGGAACAATTGTTCCAAAGTGACTACCTTTACTTGGGGCAGAAATAGTAAGAAAATTTACTTCACATAAAACAATGAAGAAAAAGTTTTTATGTTTCTAACAGAAATATAAAAGAATAATCAATCTCTAAGCAAAAAGGGACTTTTAACAAGAAAATGTATAGACTTACACAGAAATTCTCTCCTGTATTATGTGATCTAGGTTTGTTTCTGGGGTAGGGTACAGAGACTTTAGTAAATTCTGTTCAAGAATATGAAATGGCCCAGCCGGCGTGGCTGAGTGGTTGAGTGTCAACCTATGAACCAGGAGGTCATGGCTTGACTCACAAGTCAGGGCACATGCATGGGTTGTGGCTCGAGTCCCAGTAGGGGCTGTGCAGGAGGCAGCTGATCAATGATTCTCTCTCATCATTGATGTTTCTATCCC
>NW_006297811.1:4735564-4738542 GCF_000327345.1 Myotis davidii | reverse complement strand
TCAAATAATTTCACATTAAATTCTAATAGTCAATGTTATTAAAATTATACTACTCCATCCTTACAACTCTCCCCTCCCCCCCTCATTTATTCTTGAATACCAGGAGTTAGCATCCTTAGAAATTTGCAGTACTAGGGCATTACATACTATATAGACAATCACAAAAGGATGTTTGGATACTCTAGGAAATGAGATTCAACTAAAATTGTGTTTCAGTACTAATTATTGAAGTCTATCTTGCTTTAATAAGTGTTTTAGAACAAATTAAGACATAAAAATAAATTAAAAGGTGGGGGGAGTCTGCTAGAACTTCTGTTTTATTTTTAAACATCAATCAATAAACCTCAACATTTGCTTAAGTACCACTTAAGCATCATACATTTTATCCTTTTAATTTCCTACTGCTCATTTGATCCACTAAAAATAAGAATTTCATTTTTTTTCTATTTGTGAAGAATTTAAATTTTAACAAATACAAGTTTAAATTTTTCCCTAAAGTTTTCTTTACCATGATGAAAATCATATTGAAAAATTTATTTGGTGATGGCCAACTTGAAACCTTTGGAAGGCTTTTAGTAATAAAACTTTAAATGCCCTTTAAATAAAACACACAATTTCACTACTTATGAACATACTGGAAGATATGTCTAGTATGTAATTTGCACATTAGAAGATGAAAAATGAGAGATTCTCTTCCCTTCTTTATTCTTTGCTACCCTCTAGTGTCTATAAGATAGAATGATCAATGCTCCTCAGTATTAAACCATGACCATATAAGCTATGCCAAATTTCATCTTTTTCTTGATAACTAGACCTTTGTACCTGCTACTCTATAATCTTTACATTAAACTAAACCAAAAAGTATAAAGACTGAAGACAATGTTTATAAATGCCTAACTCTCTGGTACCTCTGACTATATGTCTTACATATACATGGCATTACTTTTCTCTCTTCAATATCACATGATCCTATTAGGGTCAATTGCAGTTCACTATCAAAGCAAAATGTGTAAAGGTTTTAAATAAAAACTTTAAATAAAGTTAAAATAAAGCTATCCTAGCTATAAATAAATCACACACTTGAAAAAACAGCTTTAGTTTCCTAATACAATAGTTCTCTCAAAGGGAAACTCTGATACAAAGTCTGGGAATTATTTCAAATACTCCCACAGTAATTCATAATCAATGAACTCTGAAGATCATGCAAAAAATTATTTACAGGTGCCAAGTATTTAAAAAAACTGATGACAATCTTAACAGGAGAACTGCAAACAGTCCCTAAAATCTCAAATAGCAGCAAGTAAGTTAGAATGACAGATTGTGCAAAATAATTTCTGTGCTAACTTGATATTTAAGAGAATATGTGGTAATATAAATTTCAAAAGCATAGTTGTGTTTGTTTTTTAACATGGGAAACCACTGCCATACTTAGGGCAAAACTGATTTCAAAGAAATACAGAATATTTCCATATAGGTCATTTTGTCCAGCTCCAAGATTTGGCAGATGAGTAAACTGAGGCTCACAGAAGGCAAGTGACTTCCTAGGTTCATAAAGCCAGTTAACAACAGAACCAGGACCAGAATAATGGAATCTTCTAATTTCCAGCTTTATACAGTGGTAAGAGGAGAAAAAACAAAATCTCATTTGACTACTATATAAAATTAGAACAAGTTTATAGCAGTGAAGACAAAAAGTATAAAGACTGAAGACAAAGTTTATAAATACCTAACTCTCTGGTACCCCCTGAAGAAGTATTTTAAAAGGAAAAAAATACGTATTCTGAAGCTCATGATTCAAATAGATCAAAAGTAGATTACATTCTAATACTCAATTGAGAACCTATCCCATCCTCCCTTGTCCATTTCTCTTCAACTGCTTTATGTCTCCTCCCTTCTTCCATATCTTTCTCTACTTTGTTCCAATCCAGAACATGTTTTTCTTTAGACTTATAATACCACATCAAAGACTCCCTCTTTTAGAGCTTGCCAGATTTATTTTAAAAGTTCTATGATTTTTATCCTTCAGTAGCTAGCCAATGAACAATCTGAAAAGAAAATTAAAAAAATTCCATTTACAATAACAGCAGAGTGAATACTTAGGAATAAACTTTAACCAAGAAGATGAAAAATTTATACACTGGGTCCTATAAAATACTGTTAAAAAAATTAAAGACACAGTACATAGAAAGATCCCAAGCTCATAGATGAGAAGACTTAAGAAATCAATAAAAATATCTATTTTTTAAAAAGAATATGGAATGTCTTAATTCTTCCTGCTTAACAGGAGAAGGAAAAATAAAATCATTTCATATGACATCAGAACTACCCAGAGTCCACATAGAGAATTTTCTTTAGGGTCTCCCAGAGTAGGCTGAGCTGCTGCTACTCAACTCAGGATAATTAAACCAAAAGGGAATTTAATTTAGGTTCAGTATTGCATAATTTTTTAATTTAAAACAGCTAAAAATATAAAATTATTTTCCTGGAGATTACAAATTCATAGTCTTCAACTTCAAATAGGACTTCAAAGCTAACCCAACAGCCCTATGTTTAGATAGTTTTCTGCTAGAAGGGATGGGATGCTCTTTAGGGCAGAGCCTGTGCCTTACTCACCTTTAACTCCCCCCTCCCCCTGCTTCCCCACATCCCGGTGCTTAGCACACATCATTCACTAAATAAAAATTGCTACAGGAAGGAAGGACCAATAGACAGAATGACTTAGGGCAGGGACTGAACAGATAAAAGCTTTATGTAGCAGCATAACTAATTTAAGAATTTAAAAAACGTTACACACATATCAAAGACTTTCTCAAGAAACTTTATACTTCAGCCTATTAACTTGTCTACATAGTTATTCTGAACTAATAAGAAAACTTCAATCTTCTATTTTGTTTTGCTATACAGTGATTAAAAAGCCAATTGCCTGAGATAAAAATAGCAAAAAAAAAATCTAGATGAGCCAATTTTCAAATAAATAT
>NW_006297811.1:4730290-4731349 GCF_000327345.1 Myotis davidii | reverse complement strand
GGTGACCGGAATCGAACCTGGGACCTTTCAGTCCTCAGGCCGACGCTCTATCCACTGAGCCAAACCGGTTTTGGCTTAATAATGTTAAGAGTTACAACTACCAAAAGCAATCTACAGATTCAATATTATCCCTATAAAAGTCACAATGGCATTTTTTGCAGAGATAGAAAAATTTATCCTACAATTATAATCTCAAAGGACCTCAAATAGCCAAAACAATTTCAAAAAAGAACAAAGTTGGAGGTCTCACACTTAAAGGTACAGTAATCAAAACAGTATGGCACTGGCATAAAGATAGACATATAGGTAATGCAATAAAATAGAAAGCTCAGAAATAAACCCTCACAGTATGGGCAAACTTTCTCAAGAAACTTTATACTTCAGCCTATTAACTTGTCTACATAGTTATTCTGAACTAATAAGAAAACTTCAATCTTCTATTTTGTTTTGCTATACAGTGATTAAAAAGCCAATTGCCTGAGATAAAAATAGCAAAAAAAAATCTAGATGAGCCAATGTTCAAATTAATAGTATAATTTCCTAAGCTAGAACCCTTTGCTCTACTCCATCCAGCTCAGAAATTGCCTGACATCACTCTTCTCAGTATCCTCATTATCCTTGTTATACACAACAGACTTATATCTAATCTTGGTCCATTACAAACACAACCTCTAACTGCGTATGGGCATTCAGCTTTCTGTTTGAAATCTGTCTACTCAGCTGATCATGCATACTCTGTTAAATGTCCTCTGTCTTAAATCTCAACTTTTCCATTTATATGTCTTTAAGTTTGTCCCACAATCCCTTTGTTTTCCTCTCTTTTGTTCTGGAGCTAAAGGATACCTATATTAGAGATACAAGACACTTATACACATTATATTCTCACACAATATTGTCTAACATATTAGTTTTATCTAAATACATATCCTCCTTTCAATACATATTCCCTATTTCTTGAACAACAAAATTTAATTCCCTGACAACTGCCTTCAACTTCATTCACTTTGGAATTATGAGTCACCCAAAATGCAAAATTTCCATTTGAAACATGATTCTACT
>NW_006297811.1:4725184-4726895 GCF_000327345.1 Myotis davidii | reverse complement strand
GGTGACCGGAATCGAACCTGGGACCTTTCAGTCCTCAGGCCGACGCTCTATCCACTGAGCCAAACCGGTTTTGGCTTAATAATGTTAAGAGTTACAACTACCAAAAGCAATCTACAGATTCAATATTATCCCTATAAAAGTCACAATGGCATTTTTTGCAGAGATAGAAAAATTTATCCTACAATTATAATCTCAAAGGACCTCAAATAGCCAAAACAATTTCAAAAAAGAACAAAGTTGGAGGTCTCACACTTAAAGGTACAGTAATCAAAACAGTATGGCACTGGCATAAAGATAGACATATAGGTAATGCAATAAAATAGAAAGCTCAGAAATAAACCCTCACATGTATGGGCAAACGATGTTCAACAAGGGTGCCAAGACCACACAATGGAAAAAGGACAGTCTTTATAACAAATGGTGCTGGGGAAAGGATATCCGCATGCAAAAGAATAGAGTTGCACTCTTATCTTACCTACACCACATAAAACATTCCAAATAGATTAAAGGCCTAAATGTAAGACCTAAAAATATAAACTCCTAGAAAAAAACAAAGGGGAAAAGTTTCAAGACACTGGATTTGGCAATGATTCATTGGATATAACATCAAAGGATAAGCAACAAAAAACAGACAAATGGAATTACATCAAACTTAACTTTGTTGCATCAAAACAGGAGACAGAATCAACAGAGTGAAAAGGCAATGTACAGAATGGGGGAAAATATTTACAAATTATACATCTGGTAAGGGGTTAACATCCAGAATACATAGGGACTCCTACAACTCAACAACAAAAAATAAAATCCTATTAAAAAGTGAGCAAAAGACTAGAATAGGTATTTCTCCAATGATATACAAATGAAATAAATCGATGTTTCTCTTTCTCTCTCTCTCAAATCAATGGACATGTCCTTGGGTGAGGATTATCAAAAAATTCTAAATTTGGAAATTTAATAAAAACACAACATTTCAAGCTTTAGGTCAGTGGTTCTTAACCCCACCTGCACAATAATCTTAAACATCTAAAAAGTACTAATGCCTACAGCTCACACATAGGCTCTAATTAATTGGACTGAAGTAGGCCTCCAGCACTAGTGTGTCTAAAAAACTCTCCTGGTGATTTAAGCACAGCCAAGATTGAGACAAATGTTCTAGGTAAGTATATTTCATTGTCAAAATTACCAGTTAGAGATAGTCTTAATATTCACCCACCTCTTACCCTTTCCTGAGGAACATATTACATTTATAAGAAAGAGAAGTTTCACTTAAGATTTCACAATTTCTTAGTCAAGTTGCTTACTTTTTTTTTTTTTAAATATATTTTATTGATTTTTTACAGAGAGGAAGGGAGAGAGATAGAGAGTCAGAAACATCGATGAGAAACATCGACCAGCTGCCTCCTGCACATCTCCCACTGGAGATGCGCCCGCAACCCAGGTACATGCCCTTGAACGGAATCGAACCTGAGACCCCTCAGTCCACAGGCCGACGCTCTATCCACTGAGCCAAACCGGTTTCGGCTATTAATTACATTTTATATGTGATGTCTTCAGACTGTAAAAATCAGTATTCACTAAAGGTGTGAATAGCTTCCCCATATGTGGTTGATACATAGGTACTACAGTCACATTACTTGAGAGGTTATTTTATTTAGGCAGTTATTCTTTCCTTGTTTTTTTTTTTTTTTTTTTCTTTTCCCCTCTATTTCAG
>NW_006297811.1:4719095-4721210 GCF_000327345.1 Myotis davidii | reverse complement strand
AGTATAATTTCCTAAGCTAGAACCCTTTGCTCTACTCCATCCAGCTCAGAAATTGCCTGACATCACTCTTCTCAGTATCCTCATTATCCTTGTTATACACAACAGACTTATATCTAATCTTGGTCCATTACAAACACAACCTCTAACTGCGTATGGGCATTCAGCTTTCTGTTTGAAATCTGTCTACTCAGCTGATCATGCATACTCTGTTAAATGTCCTCTGTCTTAAATCTCAACTTTTCCATTTATATGTCTTTAAGTTTGTCCCACAATCCCTTTGTTTTCCTCTCTTTTGTTCTGGAGCTAAAGGATACCTATATTAGAGATACAAGACACTTATACACATTATATTCTCACACAATATTGTCTAACATATTAGTTTTATCTAAATACATATCCTCCTTTCAATACATATTCCCTATTTCTTGAACAACAAAATTTAATTCCCTGACAACTGCCTTCAACTTCATTCACTTTGGAATTATGAGTCACCCAAAATGCAAAATTTCCATTTGAAACATGATTCTACTCTCAGAATTCTTTAATATAAAACATAAAAATACATGAATACTATGCTTTACGTGAAACGAGGAAAAAAAGTCATGTGTCACAAAGAAAATACTTTTACATTAATATGCAAATATAAAATTTATTTTTACATATAATTAGGAAGAGATATAGACATCTATCTCTCATGAGAGAGATAATATTAAATGAAATGTTTCTTCTACACATTAAAAACAGAAAAAATACTCCTGGGGAAGTCATATAAATTCTATAAAATTATTTTAATTTAAAATAGATCTGCAAATATCTGGAAGTCAGATAAAACTACGTTAAGGCCCAAATGCTGACAAATAATAAACATTCTATCAAACTGTTAAGTCACCACTACCTTTCCCATACTCCAGCCAAAGCAGTTAAAAGATCCAAATTATTTAAACTGAAGCTAGATAAAATTACTTTACATTATAATTCTGAAAGTTGTTTAGAATCACTACCCAAGAGTATACCAAAAATAAGATTAACAATGGTCCCTCATTAAGAGAAAGGGAAGTCAAAACATTCTAATCTAACTTAAAAGTTTCTTCAGTTTAAAAAAGAATTACTAACAGAAGAAAATATACTCACCTCTTCGATTAACTTTTCATTTGGTGATGATGTGCAAAGACAGACAAGGTAAGTTTGCTTAAAACTACCTTTTGTACCAATCTCTGGATGGTCAGAACACAGCTTTGCTAGAGCAGTTGCTTGACTTAACTGATTTGTTTTGATTAGATGTTTAATTCTCATATCCAACAAGATGGGACCCTCAAAAGCTAAAAATTCATTCACTTTAAAAAACAAGACATAATATATTATTAATATTTAGTAATAATTCATTTGCAATAAAATACTTATAAGGAGTATATTTTTTAAAAGCATAAGAACTACCCATTAACATTTGGTAATAATTCGTTTGCAATATAATACTTAAGAGGAATATTTTTTTAAAGTACAGGAGCTACCCCAACCCTTCTTTGCAACAAACTATTACTATTACATGGTTATAACAAAATACTTGACCTTGTAAGTAAAATGATATTATATAGCTAACATTTAAAAATTGCATTAAATACTTTTAGCCCCTGAGAGTACCATTTAGAATGAGGTGAATTAACTTCTTGATGATAAAATAATTTCACATTAAATTCTAATAGTCAATGTTATTAAAATTATACTACTCCATCCTTACAACTCTCCCCTCCCCCCCTCATTTATTCTTGAATACCAGGAGTTAGCATCCTTAGAAATTTGCAGTACTAGGGCATTACATACTATATAGACAATCACAAAAGGATGTTTGGATACTCTAGGAAATGAGATTCAACTAAAATTGTGTTTCAGTACTAATTATTGAAGTCTATCTTGCTTTAATAAGTGTTTTAGAACAAATTAAGACATAAAAATAAATTAAAAGGTGGGGGGAGTCTGCTAGAACTTCTGTTTTATTTTTAAACATCAATCAATAAACCTCAACATTTGCTTAAGTACCACTTAAGCATCATACATTTTATCCTTTTAATTTCCTACTACTCATTTGATCCACTAAAAATAAGAATTTCTTTTTTTCTA
>NW_006297811.1:4711643-4716196 GCF_000327345.1 Myotis davidii | reverse complement strand
GAGGAAGGGAGAGAGATAGAGAGTTAGAAACATCGATGAGAGAGAACCATCGATCAGTCGCCTCCTGCACATCCCCCACCGGGGATGTGCCCGCAACCCAGGTACATGCCCTTGACCGGAATCGAACCTGGGACCTTTCAGTCCGCAGGCCGACGCTCTATCCACTGAGCCAAACCGGTTTTGGCAAGTTGCTTACTTTTTTACTAAGTCTGATATTTTATGGTTATAACTGATTATGGTAAACTCCATGATCATAAATGATTTTTAGACACAATTGATATAAAACATAATTTTGAAAGATTAAATATTTCATGTCCTAGGTCTACCTAGTTAGCATGTGACACTAAAAATTTTTATGTGAAATAACAATTATTAGTAATTAAATTCTGATATAGTTATCCATATAATATTTTTATTAACTAGAGGCCTGGTGCATGAAATTTGTGTGTGTGTGTGTGGGGGGAGGGGGGGGCGGGTGTTCCCCCCCTCAGCCCAGCCTGAGCCCTCTTGCAGTCCAGGACCCCTTACTCCTTACTGCCCACCTGCTCACTGCTCCTTAGTGTTGCCGCGGAGTCAGGAGAGGCTCCTGACACCGCTGATGCGCTCACCAGCCGTGTGCCCAGCTTCGGGCTGAGCGGCGCTCCCCTGTGGGAGCACACTGACCACCAGGGGGCAGCTCCTGCATTGAGCATCTGCCCCCTGGTGGTCAGTGTGCATCATAGTGACAGGTCGTTCTGCTGTAAGGGTCGCTTAGGCTCTTATTATATAAATTACGCTCATTAAAATAGAAATATGGTTTTCTAGAATGTTTCAAGAAGCCAATCAGAGTTTTAACCCTTTCGGTCCAACCTTGAGGCTGACTCGACAGACCAGGTGCTAGGAGCAGGTCCAACATCGAGGAATAAGAACATTGATGTTTCTCTCTGAAATCAAATATGTATATATTTTTTTAAAATCATTTTTAGAAAGAATAAAAATTTGGGGTTCACTATGCTTCTATTTAATTATATAATAGAGTATAATGAATGTTAACAAAACACAAAATAAATACAAAACATGTCATCAGCCTGAAATTGGACAGAGACTACTTTTATAAGCTTACTGCTGTTAAGTTCTATTAGCTTAATTCTATCCAGAGTTGCTGATCCTTAAGGATCTAAGGGATCTACACAAGTTAAGAGACAATATAACTTAGTAGTCATTTTTTAGAAAAACCTAACATGGTCAATTTACTTATGTTTTATAAGAAGACGATGTCAGTTAAGAACAAAGAAAGAGAAACAAAGCAAAGTGAAATGTGAAAAAGGTAAGGTAGAAAGGTTAGGAAAAGTGTATTTCTAACAGTTTTAATACATACTCTATAAAGGTGCTCTTTTAGTGACTTTGTGTAAGAAATGTCCTAACACAAAAAGCATTGTCAATTTGGAAACAGCCCAAGCGCCATCAGTAGATGAGGGAATAAAAAAGCTGTGGTACATTTACACTATGGAATGCTATGCAGCTGTAAAAAAGGATTTCTTACCCTTTAAGACAGCATGGACGGACCTGGAGAATATTATACTAAGCGAAATAAGGCAGTCAGACAAAGATAAGTATCACATGATTTCACTTATATATGAAATCTAATAAACAAAATATACTGACAAACAAAATAGATCCAGAGACATGGAAGCAAGGTAGAGACTGACCTTCAGAGGGGGGGAGGGAGTGCCAGGAAGAGAATAACGAAAGAATTTATATGCATATATACATAATCCATGGACACAGTGCGGTGAAGGCATAGGGGGGAGGCTGTGAGTTAGAAGGGAGGAGTCAATGGGGGGGGGGGATAGGGGGATATCTGTAATACTTTCAATAAAAATAAATTTTAAAAAACAAACCCCAAAACATTGTCAATAGATTTAAGTCTAGGTCTCAAAGTCACCCCTTTAGAAATTCTATATATAAACAGGTAAAGATAGATACACACACACACACACACACACCATATATATGTAACAAAAAGTATCCAAGAGTGAAAGGACTGGAGATTTACTATCTGAAAGCAAATGTAGCTGTGCATGTAATAATCAGATCTGGCCTTGAAAATATAAGTTATCACTTGCTCCATCTTCTCATCTTTTCCACCTTTCAGATATCATTACATCTTGTGTATATTAATCTATAATAATAAAAATGTAATATGCTAATTAGACTGGACCGCCAAACGACCGGACGTTATTCCAGACGTCCTTCCAAATGAAGCCGCCGTGGTGGGGGCCGAGGCAGAGGCAGTTAGGGGTGATCAGGAAGGCAGGCAAGCAGTTAAGAGCAATCAGGCAGACAGAGTGGTTAGGGGTGATCAGGCAGGCAGGCGAGTAGTTAGGGGCGATCAGGTAGGCAGGCAGAGGCAGTTAAGGGAGATCAGGCAGACAGGCGAGTGGTTAGGAGCAATCAGGCAGGCAGGCAGCCTAGCAGTTACGGGTGATCAGGCAGGCAAGCGAGCGGTTAGGGGCGATCAGGCAGGCAGGCAAGTGGTTAGGGGTGATCAGGCAGGCAGGTGAGCATGTAGGGGTGATAAGGTAGAGATACAGAGTGGTTAGGGGCGATCAGGCAGGCAGGCAAGCAGTTAGGAGCCAGCGGTCCTGGATTACGAGAGGGATGTCCGACTGCCGGTTTAGCAGGGTCAGGCCTAAACCAGCAGTCAGACATCCCCCAAGGGGTCCCGGATTGCGACAGGTTTCAGGCTGGGCTGAAGGACCCCCTCCACGAATTTCGTGCACTGGGCCTCTAGTATCTGATAAACAAGAAAGCAATTTTTCCATGTTCACTTTAAAAATGTAAAGTTTATTACTGAAATAAACACTTATTTTCTCATAAAATTCTGAAGTAGATTTATAAGCACTATGAAAAGCTTAAGCTTTAGAAATTTCCTTTGAAAATGAAGTGGAGTGGAGGGGAGTTATAGGGCTTTTAGATTCAAGAAAAGACTGGCAAGTGATAAAAATACAATTTTTGCAATTGCAGATTATCCCAATATATAAGTAGAAAGGGCTGAAGAGGTTCAGTGTGACTGTAATAGAGAGCTCTCTCAGAATTTAGATTTTCAAATGATGACATGTAGAAGGAAAAGCAGGCTCAGGACCAAGGATACACTGTGAGTATGCAAAACATTATTAAAGCTAAGGTCAAGATGAATCCTAACTCACCAAATATGTTGAGAAAAATCAAACTGGTGGAGGTGAGTAACTTTTGAGGAAAAAAAGACCTGCTGACTGGGTCTGATGATCTATTACTTATGATGACAGAGAAAAAGAAAAATTTCTCTATTTTTTATGGTGGTTCTGATAATAAGCTTTACACTGAGAAGGGTAGAACAATGGAGCAAATGAAAACAGATGGTAAAATGTAATTTTCAAAATGGGGCTAAAGGTACATTTTGCAAAACTGTAGACTAGAGGAATAGATATAATCCTAAATCTCCAAATTAATTATACTAAAAACATGGCTTGTGATTGTTCAGAAAAAGAAGTGTGACTGTGAAGAGCCAAGGAAAGTCACTAAACATAAATTAAGTCACACTTCACAAAAGTTATCTCAAAATGATCACACACCCAAATGTAAAATGCAAAAGCATAAAACTTACAGGAGAAAAATATATGACATTTAAATAAAATGCCAAAAACATGGAAAACATTGGTAAGTTGGACTCCATTAAAATTTAAAACTTCTCTGTTACACACATTATTTTAAAAAAGGATATGTCACAGGGTAAAAGAACATATTTGCAAAACTTATATCTGATAATGTACTTGCATCCAAAATATACAAAGAACTATTAAAAATCAACAAGAAAATGAACCAATTAAAAAATAGGCAAAAAAATATCTGAACATATGCCTCACGAAAGATATACAGATGGCAAAAATGCACGTTAAAAAGATGTTCAATATAATTTGTCATTATAGAAATACAAATTAAAACAACAATGTGTTATCAGTACACACCTATTAGAATGGCTAAAATTCTAAAAACAGACAATACTGATGAGGGTGTACAGTAACACTAACTCATTTCATTGCTGATGAGAACACACAATGGTAAACCACTTTTTTTTTTTTAACGATCACTAATCATCAGAGAAATGTAAATCAAAACAGTAAGACATTAGCTCACACCCATCATAATGGCTACTATCAAAAACACAAGTGTCTGTGAGGATGTGAAGAAATTAGAACATTTCTGCACTATTGATGGAACTATAAAATGCTGCAACCTCTATGGAAGAACCTGAAGTTCCTCAAAAAATTAAAAAAGAACTACCAAATGATCTAACTATCCCACTTCTGGGTATGGACTCAAGAATTGAAAGGAGGCTATTGAAGAGATATCTGCATGCTCATATTTACAGCAGCACTACTCACAACAGCCAAGAGGTGGAAGCAATTCAAATTCCCATCAACACATGGATGAATAAACAAAATGTGGTTTACACACACACACACACACACACACACACACACACACACACACACACACACAGCTATTATTCACCCCATAGAAAGGAAAGAAAT
>NW_006297811.1:4684217-4709176 GCF_000327345.1 Myotis davidii | reverse complement strand
TAACTCATTTCATTGCTGATGAGAATACACAATGGTAAACCACTTTTTTTTTTTTAACGTTTTTATTGATTTCAGAGAGAGAGAAGGGAGAGGGAGAGAGAGAGAGAAACATCACTGAGAGTAACACATCGATTGGCTGCCTTTTGCATGCCCCCTGACAGGGAACTGAACCAGGGATCTCTCAGTTTAAGGGTCAATGCTCAACCACTGACCCACACCAACTAGGAAGGTACAGCCACTTTTCAAGAGAGTTTAGCAGTTCCTTAAAAAATAAAACATAGTCTTACCATATGATCTAGCAATCATACTCCTAGGTATTTACCCAATCAATGTGAAAACTTACGTCCATATAAAAATCTGCATGCAACTGTTTACAGCGTTATTCAACCACCAAAAACTGGTAGTAAACAAGATGTCCTTTCCTAGGTGAACTGATAAACTGTGATACATTCATACAATGGAATATTATTCAGCAATAAAAAGGAATGTGCTGTTAAGCCAAAGACATAGATGAATGTTAAATGCATATTGCTAAGTGAAAGAAACTAGACCAAAAAGGCTTTAATTATGACAGTCTCAAAGAAAAGATGGTGAACAGGTCAGGAACTGTCAGGTGTCCAGGAGAAAGCTAAGTAAGCGAAGCAGTTGATTTTCTTAGAGCAGTAAAACTATTCTGTATGATACTGTAATGGTGGATACATGACACCACATGTTTGTCAAAACCCATAGAACTTTATAGCATAGAGGGAATCTTAAGGAATGGAAATTTTTTAAAAAATTATTTAGGAGGTCTGGGGAGCCCAGGATAGAATGTAAAATATGTCACAAGAATCTAATTGTATTACCAATGTTATGAAAGAATTTCCCTGAAAGAGGTGGGGGGGAAAAGGTTCTTATTCTTACCTAACTAACTTTGGATAGGTGAACTCTATAAAATGGTAAAAAAAAGTGTATGTAGCAAAACTGATTAAGTATATGGATGGTCAATGGGAGAAAAAGACAATCTGAAAAGACCACATACTGTATGATTCCAATTATACAACACTGTTGAAGTGAAGGTTATAGGGTAAGAGGAGGATGCTAGAATGATCAATGTGGTATGGATTACAGTTAGAGACATCAGTATATAGATATGGTTAGTTACACATAGAAATTTATAGATATGTGTACATATACAGATTAGTATACGAACATATGTTTTCTTGCCTTGTCTACTGAGAGGTCCTAGAAACAAGTTCATCCCAGTATTAATGAGAACACCCAGTTACCAGGTTTTGGTATCTAATACTATTCTCAATAAAAGAAACTAGGGTTTCTTGGAGAAACTGCTGATTTTAGAACTGGGATAGGAAATATGTAAGATAAGCCTGAAGCATCTTGTAGTACCAGAAAGCAAGGATGTATGCAAACAAAATATAACTCATAATGATGGGGCTATGTCAAAGGGGCACAGAAGTTAACTAAGAGTTCCCAATGGCCAAAGCTGGAACAACTGGAGCAGCAAAATAAAGTAGTACTGGATTATGACCAAGTATAATAAGTATCCAAAGAATCCTCATGAATATAAATGACTAAGTAAATAAATGGAGACAAAAAGACAAATCTCCTGTGTAGAATTCCAAATAATCTCTGTAGATACTGCCCCCCACCCCCTCAAGGCAATGGAACTTAATTCTCTGCCTTTTAAGTGTGGGCTGCATATAGTAACCTTCTTTCAAAGAGGACAGCACAGAAAGAGGGGGAGGGAATAGTAACTTCATAGTGGAAAACCTGACAAACATACTATCTACGCCAGGTGATCAAGTTTAACATCAACAGTCAAAAGTAATATGGACAGTATGCATCCTAGATATAATGTAGTGACAATGGCACTTTACCTCTGTGATCTTCCTCCCCCAAACCCACAAGCCCAGTTCTAATCACGAGAGCAACATCAGACAAATCCCAATTGAGGGACATTCTACAAAATACCTGACCAGTATTCCTCAAAACTGTCAAGGTCATCAAAAACAAGGAAAGTCTGAAAAACTGTCACAGCCAAGAGCAGCCTAAGGAGACATGATGACTAAATGTAATGTGGAATCCTGGATGGGATCCTAGAACAGAAAAGGGACAATAGGTAAAAACTAAGGAAATCTGAATGAAGTATGGACTGTTAATAATAAAGTATCAAATATCAATTTATTGTGACAAATATATCATAATAAGATATTAATAGGAAAATGGTTGTGGGAACTCTACATAATTTTTCTATAAATCTAAAATAAATAAAAAGTTCATTTAAAAATAATAAATTAGATCAGACTAACCTCAATATTAAACAATCTAAGTTGACAGAACTCTAGCCAAATAGTTTTCATCAAATCCTTATAGACCAAAATGAGAAGCATGGGACAGTCATAAGAAAAAATAGTTGTGCTTGATGAAGCAATAATAAAAAAAAATTGATTAAAGGACTGAAGGCAAGGATGATTTCTGTAAGTATCACAGGGACTAGGTATTCTGGATATGATCTTTTCATGATTATTATCAAGGACTTGGATGCAAACAGGATATACACTAATAAGTCTGCTAATTACAGGAAACTGAAAAAGATTCTGAATAACAAATCAAGATTTAAAAGGATTTTGACAAGTTACAGAGACAGAACAAACCTTATTAAAGAGTGAAATTGAAGAGGAAAAAAAGTAATACCCTATGTGCCAAAAGACAAAGTATAAAAATGTAAAGAATTTAAAATAGTAGCATTTACTTTAAATGTGTGTGTGTGTGTGTGTGTGTGTATGGTTTTAGTGACCTCGTTGAGTTTTGAGAAAGATATGGCTACCCCAAAAGACAATGTCATCTTAAGTCAATACTAAATATAAATTATTAGGATGAAGGAGAGGGAGTACCAATGGCAGCTCATATTTAGGGTACACGTCAAGTTCTGAGAATTACACATTAATGAGACCACCAACAAAATCTACTAAAAAATTAAGTATCATGATTGTAGATTTAAAAGCATGCCACACCAGGAAGGCTCTTAGTCTACAAAAGAAAAGATGACTAAGTGTTGACATGATGGCAACCTTTAAATATTTCAATCAGTATGGTGCAAAAAGAGGGACTTATACTCTTGTTCAGTATGGCTTTAGAGGTAACACTAGATCCAAAAGATGTAAACTCTAAGAATATAGTTTTCACAATGACTATTTTCTAATAGAGGGCTAAGAATGGACTAAACTACACAGTTACCATTCTCTAGAAATATTCAAGCAAAGGCCAATGTATTTATCAGTAATGTTTCAGAAGGGAGCAAAAATTGAGTTTAAAAAAATGAGTATTCAGTTGGTCTTTCCAATCCCAAGATTATGATTAAAGAAAAGTACAAGTAATATGTAAGCCTAAAGTTCCTGTGATATTCAAAGGCCATCTACTTGAATTATGTTGGTCTAGTAATTAGAGTTACCTTATTCTAGGAGGCTAACATCTTAAAATGAAACCAGCATTTTAAATTTTGAGTCATGCCCACCACCAATCCCAAAAAGAATTCTTGGTTTAGCTGCATTTTAGTAGGTCTAAAATGAGTAAAAAAATAAAAATAAAAAAATTATATATATAAAAAATATATATATATATCCCATCTGACAAAAAATAGGTATAATTTCGATTAATTCACACCTGATGGCTATTGCTGTGTTGGCTGTTGTAATTTTTTAATTTGACCATCTAAGGGAAAAGAAGTCAGTGCCCCTGACTAAATAGTCAGGTAGTGCATGTTTTAAAAGTTCTTGCAGCACACTGGTGTGCCTCTTGTGGCATACAAGGGTGCCACAGCACACCAGTTGAAAATCACTGAAATACTATATCAAAACTCAAAGACTTCACTATAAACTAATGAGCTATATCTACTGACATGTACTTCTTAATCTCTGAGCTCTAGCTCCTTTCTTCAAAGCTGCTATAGGTTAGATTAAGTTAAACCAAGGGGCTGAATATCTATAATAATAAAAGCATAACATGCTAATTAGACCAGACATCCTTCCAATGACCTTCTGGACAAAGCCGGGACTGTGAAGGAAGCCCGAGTCCCGGATGCCAGAGGGAAGCCAGTGCTGGCAGCCGAGGGAAGGAAGGCCTACTCTTGGACGAATTTTGTGCACTGGGGCTCTAGTATAAAAAGCTAAAAGTTCCTTTTGAACCATCAAATTTGAAAATGTAAATAAATTAGCACGTATGTGTAAAATGTTAGTTCCTTCAACTTTTTCAAAGAAGGAAATGAATAATTTGTGTAATTATACATAAAATAACTCCCACCAAAGAAGCATTCTAAATAACAGAGAACAAAGTAAAGATTATGGCTGCAAAATTCCTCGATCATATATTTCTCTGTGGTTGCTTCATGAGTTGTATGAAAGTCTGGCTATCTACAATCCATCTGCTATTGTAGAAACTCCTCTTGGTTGCATAATCCAAATTATCCCAGTGGCTATATCAGGTGAAGACCAAGAAATAAAGCAGCACAGAGATGAGCAGACATTTGTTAACAGAAACAACACTGGGCACATTTAAACAGGAAATGGAGAGCACTTTCTTTTAAAATAAATTTTAAATCTCTGCTAAGGTGAAAGTTTCATTTTCCTACTTTAGCATAATGTGTGAGTTTGGCAAAAATGCTCTTCAGAAAAAAAAAAGGAATTCCTTTTTTATTAATCCCCACCTGAGGATATGATTTTATTGATATTTTAGAAAGGGAGGAGAAAGGGAAGGAAGGCGAGGAAAGGTGGTAGGGAGAAAGAGAGAGAGAACATTGTTTGCCTCCCATATGTGCCCTGACCAGGAATTGATCCCGTAACCTTTCGGTGCATGGGACAACACCCCAACCAACTGAGCCACCTGGCCAGGGCAAGGAGTTAATTCTTTATTTAAACTAGATGAAATTTTATTTTATTAAGTTAGGTTCAACAGGGCATATTATAAAAAGAAGAGAAGTTAAAGATCTCATTTCAATTCCTGCTTTTGCCTCACATCACTGGTAATGTGATACAGAAAATACAAGTAATCTTTCTGAGCCTCCACTTTCTGATCTGTAAAACAGAATAAAGAGCCTACCTTTTTCATAGGATCATTGTGAAGGTTAAATGAAACCATGCATATTAAAGGACATTTAAAACTGTTAAAAACTATACAATGTAATTTGATATTAATATATTACATCTAATATTTTTAAAAGTTGAGAACATTAGAAAATACAATTTCATTATAGCAAAAAAACAACACCATAGTGTTATCAATATAATGGAAAGAAAACTAATATGCCAAAGGCAAAACAAAACACTAAGATTCTCAACTTTTAAATGTTCTTCTTATTATTTTAAATAATGAGTGTCTATTATTTCTCTAAGGTACGGAGAACACTGCAGCTAATCTGTGGATATCCACAAAGGAAGGGGGTACTAAGTAAACTTCTTATGAAAATTTAAAAAACAGATAACATTGCTATAAACTATCAGAAAAGCAATGGAGCAATGGTCAGAAGGGAGGCCATGTAGGAACAACCAGCTTGAAGAGAACTTTGGAGATTAGCAGGGAAGCCTTTCAGTAAATATCAAAATATCAGAAGTATTCAAAAGCAATGGGGCTATTTATACTCCCTTCTCAGAGCCTTCATAATTTGCTATCATATTGCAAAATACTTAGACTCTGCAATCAATCAACAGGAAAAGCTGCAATAAACAATGGAAGCAGCTTATTTAATTTTCTAATTTAATACCTTGGGAAAGATTAGAGTGAAAGCTGGACACTTTCCAAAATAATCTCAAGTACTAAAGACAACAACTGTGCCCTTCTTTGTGATATATACAATTTTTGTACTCTGAACATTGTTATGCATATTAGTGATTTAGCCATCTACTTCCAACAGGAATACCAGCCAGTCTGAGTTTAACTGGAGTCTTTATTGCTGAACACTTACAATAACAACTAAGTTGGCTAAAATAAGACTGAGCAATAAGCTGCTTGAGAAACAATACTAATCTTAGAGACAGAAGACTTGAAAGTTCTAGCACTAATTTTGTATTCTATTTTCAAGAAAATAATTTAACTACCCTATTTCAGCATCTCCATCTGTCAAGTAAGTTAGATATTAAATATAAGCCAGATTGCCACCTATCAGGATGTTGTAAAAGGAATACCTCTGTTAAAGAGATGTTAGGGGGGAAAAATTAGTTTCTCTGTAATGATATGATTGTAAAGTCCTATAAATACATCTTTCCCCCAAATAAAATAAAAATGAAGGGCCTCAACCATCTCAGATAAAATGTAATTAAATGATCCTTGTTTGGAATATCTTGAGATGAATTATATCAAAACAATTTTAAGTACTTAATTTTCTCTGGTCTAATGATTCTTTTTTTCTCTTTTCTTGCTCTCTCTCTCTCTAGAAAATTTACCTTTATCCTTATCCAATGGTTCCTGGGAAAGAATAGTGCACAGTACCGGGTTTTTCCACACCCCAGTCTCTTGAGCTAGAGTAGCTAAAAAATGCAATTCACAGCTGCCATTCTCCATCAGCTTTTCATGAGCTACCTATAAATATTAAATAAACATCCAAAGAATTACAACAGATTTTTAAAAGCAAGCTTATCAGGCTTTAAATATAATACTAAACTTTTGAAAAATAAGACTTTTATCTTCAAATTCTCATGCCACATTACAAAGTGCTAAATTCCTTCACTTCTGACTTTTAAAGTCAAATCTCAAGGGTAAGCATTATATTATTATAAATTTTAAATAAAAACAATGTATTTTTATAAATAAGTCCATATTAATTTTTCTCCAAAATCTAAACCATGAAGAGCAAGGTTATTTCTCAAGGAAGTTATCAAAATATCCATAGCGTAAAAGACCTTACACATTTACACCCCGTGTTAGTAAAAAAATTTTCAAAAACTTCTACCATTAATAAATGACAGACCTGCATCAAGGCCTAAGTGACAACTTACACATATTCCAATAAGAGACGTATGAAAGCAAACCAACTTAATAAATGCATGATTTTTCATTTATTTACTACATAACCTTGGCAAAATCCTATTAAAGCTGACACGAACCTTACTTATTAGTTTTTCCAAACTTTCATGCAATTGGCATATTCTATAGACCACCAAAGATCAGTAATTTTTATTCAATTCAAAACTGTTTACTGAGAATTGCTATGGAGAAAGTACTAGGGAAGAGAACAACTAGTCCCGGTGTTTATGGGGCTTATCTTCTAGTCGGGTAAAAAAATATTTAAGCAGTTGACACACAGGTAAAATGAAACAAATGCTGTTAAGTAGATATAAAATAACCCCGAGGAAACTCTAAAATAAGAGAAAAGTGTCATGGAAAGTTAAAACTGCATGCTATGTTTATACAAAACAGCTATTTCTCAACACCATAAAACTTGCCCACTGCAACCGTTTCAAATGCTTTTAAAAATTTTCTTTGAGCAACTGCTGAAAATACTACAGAGGGATTTAAAGAGTTATTTCCTTCGCATTAACTCACATAAAAAAGTATCAGTTAGTGCTATTGTTTTAAAAAGGAAAGTTCAGAAGTTTATCTTACAAAAAAAAATTAAGTAGCATGAGGGATTCAGTAGTATATTTGTATATAAACAACTTATTTAATTCTGTGTAGAGTGTATCTGAATGCCAAACAATGAAAAGTTCTGAATTATTTACCTAAAAATAAACACATTAGGAAAAAAATCCTAAGACACAAGGAATGATATGCTGAAGCAGAAATTGCATGATCAAAAGTTAGTTGCAATGTGACAAACAGGACAAGACACTTTCATTTCAACAAACACTTTTTAAGTATCTATTATGTATAAGACATAATAGAATCCAAAGGTATTAAGATATGAATCCTACCTTCAAGAATTCTGCACTTGATAGAGTTTAATGTTTAATATAAAATAGGAAAATTGCTTTCTCTAACTATATTTCACATGTTTCTAAAATTTGAGATTAATCCTCCTTAATACATCTCCTACAGAAAAACATAAGGCCAAAGGATATTTTAAGAACTGTGGCTAGAGAAAAAGACAACTATATTTTTGAAAACTAGCTAGCAGGAACATCTCTTTTATCCAATTGATCAAAATTTACTTGAAGCTATAATATATCCAGCACAATCCAGTGCCTGAAACAAAGTTTAATGTTCTTGAAAATGCTCCAAAATAACTAAGTGTAAAATTGTGTAGTACTCATCTAAGTAGAATAAAAACCACTAAATAAAAGAAATAAAAAGCATGTTTTTTCAGCTCTAGGGAAAAAAAAAGCATTTGCTTTGGAATGAAAAACCTGGGTTCAAATAACTACACTGTGATATTAGCTGCATAAGTATGAGAAAATAAGTATTTTAGAGTATGAGCCTCAGTTTTCTCACCTTTAAAATGGGAAAAAACATACCTACCCCCACAAAGTTTTCATAAGACTTAAGTGAGAGACAAAAAAAAAAGTGAGATATGTTACATTCTTATTAAGTATATTGCAGATTTTCAATATTAGTTAAACTGTCTCTTAATACAAATGAGGACATTTTCTTTTGTGTTCCCTTACTACTCTAACAAAGTCCTTTAGTTACCTGATCTTAAAGAACAGTGTATTATTCAACCAAACTACCTAAATGTGTAAATTCACTTAAGAAACGTTTATTGAGCATCTACTATATGCAAAACACTAGTGTTAATAACAATAACAAGAGCAATTAAAATTTGTCATTAGGTGTTTTAAAGTTTAACCCAATAATTTATTAAGAACAAAGAAAACTAACTTAAAATATACCTATATTAAACCTAACAGGTAAATATTCTCACCTGCACCAGTGTCTGAAATTGTTCCCATTGTTTATCTGATAACTCAACAGGCAGACACAATAGAAGTTCAACACAGCTTCTAAAAAACAAAAAAAAAATTGGTAAAGATATATATAATTATTAAAATTTGAAGTAAAATAAAATGAATTCTAACATTATCAGTAGACATCCCATAACTAATCTATTTAAATTTAAATTATCATAAGAGCTAAGATATAAAAGTAAACCAAAAAAAAGCTAAATCTAATTTTAATTTACTCAAAGGTCTACTCACAATGCCAAGCGTTCCAGAACCAATGCTACATTTTCACATTCAGAGGTAAGATAAGGTCGGGCTTTTACATAACTTTGGATGGCCACTGTGTATACCTCCAGCAAAGGTAAGGGATCTTCTGAAGTTTTCCATTTCTCTGCATATTCAAGGAGTGTCTGTTTTGGAAGGAATAATAAAAAGTATTCAATGTAAATCAAACTACACATTGACTAATCAACTATTTTTCTTTCCTCCCTGAGAAATTTTAAAAATAATTTTTTATTTATAAAAACAAAAGTTAGTTTATACTGGTTAAAATATTCAAAGTTATAAAACCATAGTCTTACTTCCAGTTCTCTTTAGGGGGGAAAAAAGAGTGTTAATTCATCCAATAATACATCATTTCATAAAGGTTTGTGTTAAATAGTGTAAGCATTATCTCTTTTCTACCCTAGTCAAAATGCCAGCTTTCACTCAAAATTTCTAAGATTTAAGTCATTTTAAATAGAAGACATCTGGACAAGTAATACTAGACCAGACATGCAGTGAAGAATTTAAGAGTATTTGTTTTCTATTTTTTTGTATAAGGAGTATAAAATTCAATACATAATAAATGAATCACATATAGTCACAAAAAACATGTAATTTTTCAGTTAATAAAAAATTATAGACATACCATTACTGTCTTTTATAACAAGTTTTAACATTTAAAAAATCATCTAAAGACCGTCAACAAATGTAATCAATATTAAAGATTAATTACAAGGTCAAGTGATGTTTGTAATAAAGTACTTATTTATTAAATTAAAAGCAACCCTCATTCCTTAATGAAGTACATATTTCAAATTCACCTTGTCAGAATTATCAAAAAGATAAACAGCACTTTCATGCTGTTTATCTATAGAATAAAGAGATGGAAGAAACTGCTACAGTAGTTAAATATCCACGTGTTAAGATTACTAAAATCACGAATTACTAAAAACTATCTAAAAGATTCTAGAATTATGCTAAATGAAGTAGGGCTCTAATTAAATGTGTTTTTTCAAATGTAAGACTGCCACAATTGGTCCTCTTCACATTTCATGGTTTAAGACTCATCTCATCACATGTGAAAATTCAGATGTCATTTCCCAGAAAGGATGTTATCTTGAAGGAAACTCCACAAGGGCTTGCTTGTGTCCTCTGGCATACAGAAGCAACTTAAAAAAAAAACCCAAAAAACAACTGTAGGTAGCTAGGAAGGAAGAAGAGACAACAGGAAGGAAGGAAAGAGGAAATGAACATTCAAAAGAAAACACATACTGCCTTATCCTGTCTCTATTAACGTCTAAGTAGCAGAAATAGTAAGTGATCACAGAGAATAAGGAAGAAGAAAGGAGGAACAGAAAAGGTAATCTGGCAAATGAAAGGGCAACCCAATAGCCCTAGCCGGTTTGGCTCAGTGCATAGTGTTGGCCTGCAGACCAAAGAGTCCTGGGCTCAATTCCAGTCAAGGGCAAGTACTTTGGTTGCAGGCTCCTCTCTGGCCCGGGCCCTGGCCTGGCCTCATGCAGGAGGCAACAAATCAATGTGTTTATCATTCAATGATATTTTCTCTGTTTTCCCCCCTCTCTCTTCCACTCTCTAAAAATCAATGGAAAAATATCCTTGAGTGAGGATTCAAAAAAATAATAAATTTTTGAAAAGGGGGCAATATAATAAAAACTCACTTTCTGCATAAACATATATTCATAGACCCCAACCCCTCCAAGTTGGACAAAAGTGCAGGTAACCTGAAGACCCAGTTCTTACAATTGGCATCTGAAGTTAGGGCCACCTTGTGGTACTAAGCCCTTTAACCTGTGGAGTCTGACACTAACTCCAGCTAGTGTCAGAATTGGACTGAACTGTAGGACACCTACTATTTGGTGTCAGAAGTCAAAACAATCTCTCAACAGCACTTACAAAATCTAAATAAAACTTGGCAAATGAATGGAAAAATCTGCATTCTGGGATTCTTCTGTTATTGTCCCTCTACTTCTAGGAATAAAACTGAGTATGATGTTCTACATCTAAAAAATGTTACATGAGCCCTAGCCAGTTTTGATCAGTGGTAGTGTCAGCCATGGACCAAAGGGCCTCGGGTTCAATTCCCAGTCAAGGGCAAGCACCTCAGTTGCAATTTGATCCCAGGTCTGGGTTGGAGCATGCAGGAGGCAATGAATTGATGTGTTTCTCTCACATGGATGTTTTTTCTCTCTCTCTGTCTCTCCCCCTCCCTTCTACTCTCTCTCGCTCTAAATAAAAATGGAAAAGTACCTTCCGGGTTAGGATTAACAACACCAAAAAAGCAAATATCTGCCCAACTGCATAAAGCTATGAGAATTGATATTCATAACCAGCAAGTATACTGATAGTAGAGCTTACCTAGTTTTTCAAGACAGCAAGATCAGTAGAACCACTGTGAAAATGGAAGCACCCCAAACATGATTGGTTAATAAATTATGCTTTCCTCAATTAAAAGAGTTACTTATTGCCCTAGCCAGTGTAGTTCAGTTGGTTGGATTGTTGTCCTGTACACCGAAGGGGGGAAGGTTCGATCCCCAGTTGGGGTGCATGCAAGAGGCGACCGATCAGTGTTTCTCACATCGATGTTTCAAAACAGTAAGAGAGTTACAGTGGGGCCTTGACTTACGAGTTTAATTCGTTCCGAGACCGAGCTCATTAAGGAGCTCATTAACTCAAATTACTCTATCAACTCAATGCAAAAAATTGGCCGAGAGACAGCTGGTATCTCAAAAAACTCGATAGTTGGGACACTTGTAAGTCAAGGCCCCACTGTACTTATTTGTACCTACTGCCTTAATCTATATAAGGGCTTTCAGGTGGGCATCCCACGATGCTCCGACTCATTCCTTTCACAGAATTATGAAGATCATTTAATTCTGTTTTAGAGAGGAGTAATTAAAAGGTCCAGTGACCTGCACAATATTAATACAATTGGTAATTAGCAAAGCCAGGCAGTCTCACTCTCTGTGAAACATTCTGCCCACTGGCCAACAGATACTGACTGTGGTAATGTAACAGAACTATAAATACACAGAATTACTTCACAAATTACAAAGTGCCTTTTACCTATATTACTTCAATTATTCCTCATAACTCCATGAGGTTAAATACTTTTTATTCAATTTGCCAGCCACAATAGAATTAAGTAACTTGACTTCTTTATCTGTTAAGATTATTTTAGCTAAAAGAAAATGCAACTCAAAACATTGTAACAATAAGAAAGGCTTATTATATGATCAACCTATGTCTTAACTCTTCCATTGTCAGATGATGCCCCACCTAACACCCAGGTGTGTCAAGAGAGTGAAACAAGCTTCTCACCCAGGGTCAGCAATAACCGGAAGAAAAGATGAGGCCATCTTTTCATGTGCCTGTTTTAGGAACAAGGAAACCTTTTCCAGAATACCCCCAACCCAATTCCCATTAGATTTCTCATCAGGTCTCAATGGCCAGAATTACATCACATACCTATATCAAAAAGTCACACAGCCATACTGGAATCCCATGGCTTTTTTTTTTTTTAATCCTCATCTGAGGATATGTTTTTATTGCTTTAAAAAATTTTTTTAAATTATTTTTTTGGGGGGGTGACATTGGTCAACATGAACATATAGGTTTCAGGTGTGGGTTTCTGATCTGTACATTGCGCCATGTGCCCACCACCCAAAGTCAAAACTTTTCCTGTCACCATATATTAGGACCCTCTTCCTGATTTTTTATTTTATTTTATTTTTTAAGAGGGAGACAGACAAATCAAGGTGAGAAAGAAACATCAATCAGTTGCCTCCCATACTTGCCTGACCTGGGGACTGAATCTGCACCCTAGGTATGTGCCCTGACTGGGTATCGAACTTGCAACCTTTTGGTGTACTAGACGACACTCTAACCAAGTGAGTCACCCAGTCAGGGCAGTAATATGCTTCTTTTAAAAATGGACAAACTGGAGCATAAACAGGTTAAAGTAATAAGCCCCAAGATCACAGAGCTATTTAAGAGACAGAGAGAAGATTCAAACCCTACATTTCTGGACAAATGGAAATTTGATTCATAGCCAAAATCACAAATCTGAAAGCTTGTCACATAAGAGTCTTCTGTGTGGTCTCACAGGGCAAACCAGGAGCTCTAGGTTAAATTGTGAAGAAGATACATTTCTGTTTTCCATGAGGCAGAAACATCAAACAATTAGAGTTAACCAAAAATAGAACAGGTTAGCCTCCTGGCACAGGAGGACCCAGAACTGAAATTATTTTAGAAGGAGCAAGATGATTCTGAGTTCAGAAAACTGTACAGGAGTCATATTTTGGAGCCACATTCCTTCATACCAGAAGAAACTACACCAGTATGTAATGTGAAGGGGGCGGCTAGCTCATACAGGTTTTGACTAATGTATACATTGCTTAAAAATGATTCTAATTAGTTCGATAATATTTAAAAAGAATAAATTTCACATAAACCTTAGATTTCTAACTTTTCTATTTTTAAAATTTTGGAAAATTAGGCAACTCATATTCTGGCATGGCAACTAATGGCTGGAGCTGAGTCATAGATGAGCCAAGCACCCTGACTGACAACAGGCATGGACAGTCTGGCTGCTAAAAGCCTCAACAAGCCGGCTCTCTCTTTAAGGAACCTATAGGACCCTTAACAAGATATTTGTGGTTACACATAGTGTGTATTATGGACAGGCCTGAGATAGGAGAAATACTAACCAAAAAAAAGGTTAAAGGATCCTGCTCTAAGGCAGTGGTTCTCAACCTTCCTAATGCCGCAACCCTTTAATACAGTTCCTCATGTTGTGGTGACCCCCAGCCATAAAATTATTTTCGTTGCTACTTCATAACTGTAATTTTGCTACTGTTATGAATAGTAATGTAAATATCTGATATGCAGGATGTATTTTCATTGTTACAAATTGAACATAATTAAAGCATAGTGATTAATCACAAAAACAATATGTAATTATATATGTGTTTTCTGATGGTCTTAGGCGATCCCTGTGAAAGGGTTGTTAGACCCCCAAAGGGGTCACGACCCACAGGTTGAGAACCGCAGCTCTAAGATCTCCAACAGTGTTTCTCAACCTCTTCTTCATTATCATCCGCTCCCAAGAAGCCTTTTAACTTCTTTTTCCTAACTGTCCCCCATCCCCAATGACATGTAATACTACAGATACATTATACTGTATCTGTTTATAGGACATGTATATATATCCTATATAATAAAAGCCCAGCAACCATAATGACCAGAATGACTGCTTGACCAGTTGCTATGAGGTGCATTGACCACCTCTTGGTTCCTCCCCCCGACCCCTGGACCGCAGGCTCCGATTGCAGCATGGCGAATGGGGAACCATGGGGAACCGGGTGGGTGATGGCGGGGCGAGACTGGGGACTGGCAATAACGGCTGACCTCTTGGTCCCTCCCCCTAGCCTTCGATCAATCGGTGGCAGGGCGGGACTAGGAACTGGTGAATGGGCAGAAGATGGCCCTGATCGCAGGCTAGAACTAGGGATTTCATGCACTGGGCCTCTAGTATAAACATAAAAACAGTGGAGTGTTGAATGTGTTTATATTGTTAAACTCATGTTTTAGTTCCAATTTATATATAGGATTCCCTAGAAGTTCTCAACAGTTTCATTCTCATGACCCTTTATTCTCTTAAATATTACTGAGAATCACAAAGAGTTTTTGTTTATGTAGTTTACAACAATTGATAGTCATATTAGAAATGAAAACTTAGATTTTAAAGTACTTATAAATGGAATTAAAATAACAATAAAACCATCATGTTACTATAAATAAGGCATTCTTAATGAAAATAAACATTTCCAAAAAATTTAAAACAGTGGCATTGTTTTACATTTTTCAGATCTCTTCAGTGTTTGACTTACTAGAAAAGAGCAGAAATCATATCTATTTCTGCATTTAATCTGTTGCTATATCATATGTCGAGTAACCTCTGACACATTCCATTGTACATGTCCTAAAGAAGAAAAATATCTTATAGGTTTGGCCTTGTGGACCCTCTGAACTTTTGGTGAATGAGTACTACTCTTTAAACTTTCAAAGTTATTAAAATTTATTTTAAGGTTTCTGTGGAAAAATTAGACACATACATTTTGCACCTTGCTCTCTCCAAGCTTTACTAAAACTAATTTTTTAAAAGCGGCATAAACTGAACCAAGAAAATAGTAATGGAGGAAAAAGAAACAAAATTTTAAACAACGGAAAGTACATGAAGATTGGCACTCTAAGTAAGCTTTACAGGAAGATACTAACTCTGTAGAAATCACCAAAGGGCTCAAGAACTGAGAGAACTAGGTGCCTCTAAAAATGGGGATAAGAATGAGGATTGGCTGGAAGTCTATTTTAGCAGTTAAGCCTCCCTGATTTCCTCATCTCTCTCCACAGCTTGGTCACATAAACTAGCCACTGCTCCTCTTTATTCTGTACAGATTCTTTTTTATACACAATTGAGGGGAGGTATCTTACCTTTAACAGGACAGTAAGTAATCTTCACATACTGTCTATATAGAGACAGCGCCCTTTCTCAACTCTTCTCCCCCAGATCATGGCCAGAACCTCCAGAGTCCTTAGCCGAGTCCTTCACAAAGATATTCTGACACCAGGTCTTCCCCAGGAAAAAAACCAGCTAAGTCCCCTTATTGTGAAGACTATAATAACTCATGAGCTTGTACCTCTCAATCAGTTTTTAGTAAGTATGCCTTTAAATGCGGATGGTTGAGGACAGCTAGACATTTGAGGAAAGTATCTAATAGGTGAGAGAACAAAATAAACAGTAAAAAATAAATTTAAAAAAGGAAAAGAAAGTTGAGAATGAACAGAAACTATTCAAGGAGAAGACAAAATTCCAAGAAACTATCATTAAAATCCTCAGAAGTGACAGAATGTATTAGACCTAAGACTTGGAAACAGCCTAAGTGCCCTTCAGCAGATGAGTGGATTAAAAACGGTGGTACATCTACACAATGGAATACTACACTGCTATAAAAAAGAAAGAACTCTTACCATTTGCAACAGTATGGATGGACCAGGCGAGCATTATGCTAAGCGAAATAAGCCAGTCAGAGAAAGGTAAATATCACTTGATCTCACTCATTGGTGGAATGTAATGAACAACATAAACTGACGAACAAAAATAGATCCAGAGATATAGAAGCATCGAACAGATCATCAAACCTCAGAGGGAAGGAAAGGGAAGAGTAAGAGATCAACCAAACTTGTATCTATGCATATAAGCATGACTGATGGACACAGACAATAGGGGGGTGGGGGCATGTGCTGGGGGGCAGGAGTAGGCGGGAAGAAGTCAATGGGGGGAAAAGGAGACATATATAAAACTTTCAAAAATAAAGAATTTAAAAAGCCACACAATTGCAGATTCAATTCCCAGTCAGGGCACATACTTAGGATGCAGGTTTGATCCCCCAGTTGGTTGGGGTATGTACGAGAGGCAACCAATCAATATTCTCTCTCTCCCCCTCCTTTACTCTATCTCTCTAAAATCAATTAAAAACACACACAAACATATCCTCGAGGATTTAAAAAAAAGAGTCCTTATCTAAAAATAATTGAGATATCATCTCACACCTGTTGAAATGGCTATTATAAAAAAGACAAGAGAAAACACAGACATATAGATCAATGGAAACAGAACAGAGACCCCCAGAAATCGACCCAAGCCATTATATTCAATTAATATTTGACAGAGGAGGCAAGAGCATACAATGGAGTCAAGATAGTCTCTTCAATAAATGGGGTTGGGGAAATTGAAAAGATACATACCAAAAAATGAAACTAGACCACCAACTTAGACCATATACAAGAATAAACTCAAAATGGGTAAAAGACTTAAATGTAAGTAGTAAAACCATAAAAATCTTAGAAAAAACCATAGGTAGCAAAATATCAAACATATGTCATAGCAATATGTTTGCGGGTACATCTCCTAGGGCAAAGGAAACCATTTTTATTTCTTTGATAGTTTCTTTAGTTGTGCAGAAGCTTTTTATTTTGATGTAGTCCCATTTGCTTATTTTCTCCTTAGTTTCCCTTGCGTTAGGAGATATACTGGTAAACATATTGCTATGAGAGATGTCTGAGATGGAGTTTCCTCAAAAAATTAAATATGGAACTGCCATTTGACCAGTGATCCTACTTCTAGGAATATATCCTAGAAAACCTGAAACACCAATTAGAAAGAATGTACGTACCCCTATGTTTATATAGCAGTGCAATTTACAATTGCTAAGATCTGGAAACAGCCCAAGTGCCCATCAGTAGATGAGTGGCAAAAAAAAAACACCCTGTGGTATATTTATACCATGGAATACGATGCAGCACTGAAAAAGATTTCTTACCCTTTGAGACAGCATGGAGGGACTTAGAGAGTATTACGCTAAGTGAAATAAGCCAAATAAAGACAAGTATCACATGATCTCACTCATATGTGGAATCTAATGAACAAAATAAACTGATGAACAAAATAGATCCAGAGACTAGAAGAATGGGTGGGTGAAAACAGATCAACCGAAGAACTTGTATGCATATATGCATAACCCATGGACACAGACAATAGAGTGGTGAAGACCTGGGGCAGGCTAGAAGGGGACGAAGGGGGACATATGTAATACTTTCAACAATAAAAAAAATTTTTAAATCCCTCATTATTATGTTCATTTTCAAACTTGATATTTGGCTTTTTTACTTGAAAGACAACGGAACTGAACTTTCTAAAATAATTAAAAGGATAATACAGCTGGCTGTGTGTTAGTCTACATTTAAAAATTTTTCTTACATAATGCAAAAAAGTTAAGAATATTGATATCCTAAAAACTAATTTTAAAATAACTTTTGGATATATACAATGTTTAAATATTTCTGGAAACTTAGAATATTGGTTTAAAATCTGTCGACAGCAGGTCCCAGCAGCTGGGGAGGCAGGAGGAGGAGCAGCAGCAGCCAGGTAGCCCAGCTTCCAAACTTAGTTAGGGTACTCAGTGCATGGCTGGAAGGCTCCCTAGCCAGGATTCCCAGGAGCAAGGCCAGCTCTGCACAGAGGTGGGCAAAGGGCTCCAAGAGGAGATCTGCGAGGTTTTTAACTAAAAACCTGCAAAAGTGGAAACAAAGCCAAAAAAGGCAGCGGGAAAGGACAAATCTGCAGACAAAAAAAGTGCAAAACAAAAGGGGAAAGGGAAGCAAAGGGAAACCAGTCTAGTGGCTAACCAAAAAACTAAGGAAGCTACCTGCAGAAAACAGAGAAACTAAAAACAAGGAGAGTCCAGACTCTGATGAAGCAGGGGAGAAAGCCAAGTCTGATTAACATCATTTACCATGTCTTATCAGTGATCCCTGTCTCTGTTCTTATACAATCCAGAGAAATAGTTCTATCAACTATTGCGTAAATACAAATTTTTAGTAGCTCTAGAGACCTTTTTTTAGAAGGAAACTCCACTTCACCGCATTTTTAAAAAAGTATATATTTGTTATTGTTTTCAGAGAAGAAGGGAGAGGGAGAGAGCAATTGAAACAATGACGAGAGAGAATCATTGATCAGCTGCAGTATCCAAGGAACATACAAATCTGGAAGAGTGCCCTTCCCCAAAGCTAGGTTTTGGACCTTGTTGGAGAAGATGTGGTTGCAATCTACTGGAGTGCGAAGTTGTTCTCCAGGTTGGGCTGGGCCAAAGAGGATGGTGGGTGAGCACACAATGGGAGTTAGGACACTTGAGAACCTGACTGCCAGCAGCATCTGCATAGGAAGGGCCAGGGGAAACAACCATCTGTGACACCACAGGCATACATGAGGAGCTGGGATGTTAACTGGTGGCTTTCCATCAGGAGACATGAGGTTTGGGGTATGCAATGCCCATGTCAGGAAAACTGATGAAATGGTCACTAAGTTGGGGCTGTGAGCTCACAAAATCTGTCCACTCGGCATGCACCTGAATGGCCATATATCTGTGCCACTTGCAGCCATGCAGTAGGAACAAGAAACAAAAACAGAAGCCCCTAGCTTGCGTAAAGTTCCTTAGGCATCCTCTATTGACAAAGCTTAACTTAACACAACATAGATGCCTACAGGGTCAAGCCATATTGCAGAGCAAGTTACAAAGAATTGATTTAGAGCTGCAAGGGAATCTGATAACTGCCACACTCAATACTCAGGGATCTACATAAAGGATAAAGCATGACAGAAGCAATAAACTGTAAGTATATATTACATTAAATTTGACTAAAAGTTTCAAAAAAATCTGATTGGCTCACTGCTGTCACTTCTCCGTTACACTCTGAAAATGGGGAAAATAGCTCAGGAAGTTATTTAACAATATATTTCAGAAACTTCGGCTACCTACAGCACTATAAACTGTGGTTTCCAAAGAGAGAGTATACAATAAAGTACAGGAGCGTGGGGATATATTTTTCTATTAAATTTATCTAAAACTCCTTTTTATTGAATTTATTGGGGTGACAACAGCTAATAAAATCACAAAGGTTTCAGGTGTACAATTCTACAATACATCCATCATCTGTCTAGTGTATTGTGTGTTTACCCCCCCAAGCCAAGTCTCCTTCCATCACCATTTATCCTCCCTTTTCTCTCTTCTATCTCCCACACCCTCTTGTCTTAAAACTTTATTATATAATAAACAGATTAAACTATATAAACTGAAACTACATATGTATGCATAAGTGTGTATATATGATTTATAATTAAACATTCCCATATTGAGGTTTCATATTCAAATGTTTACTAGAATAATACCCAATTAAAAGCAGTTTAAAGACCACTGATGTAGACCCTACCTTTCCCCATGGATTTTAAGTACATCTTTGCACCATACAAAGAGGCCAAACACTTAAGAAATGCAGATTTTTAAAAATTACTGCAATAAAATAAAAAATTATAATTGGAGATCAGAAACAGATTTCTTCAAGTTGCTCTCATTGTAGGTTATACATATATACTGATTACCTTTAAAAGATCCACATATTACTTAAAAAATCTCAAACTAATTCCCACTACTGCTAAACAAAGAACACTGAAACATTTTTTTTTAGTAAGGCTATTGTTCTTTTTTTTTTTTTAAATCTTTACTGTTCCTCTTATTACAGATGTCCCCCCCCCCCGCCCCAGCTCCCCTCCACCTGGTTCCCACCCCACCTCAGGCCCTTGCCACCCCACTGTCCGTGTCCATAGGTTCTGCATACATGCATATCTTTGTCCCATCCCTTCCCGCACCCCCATCACCTTCCTCTATAATAAAAGCCTAATATGCTAAGTGTCCGGTTAACCGGTCCACCTTTCAACCAATCAAAGCATAATATGCTAAGGCTGCTCAACCGCTCACTATGATGTGCAATGACCACCAGGGGGCAGAGAGTTGACCAGCTGATAGTCACTATAATGTGCACTGACCACCAGGGGGTAGCCGCTCTGACTGGTAGGATAGCTTGCTGCTGAGGTCTGGCCAATCGGGACTGAGTGAAATGAGTCAGGCATGCCCTGGAGCCCCCTGCAATCCCTCCCCAGCTGGCCAACCTCCCGTGTCTCTCTCTGGCCCCAATCGTGCACCAGTGGGGTCCTTCAGCCCTGGCCTGTGCCCTCTCACAATCTGGGACCCCTCCGGGGATGTTGGAGAGCCAGTTTTGGCTCAATCCCGCAGGCCAGGCTGAGGGACCCCACTGGTACATGAATTCGCACACCGGCCTCTAGTTTCATATAATACTGGTTTGGTGGTGATGAACTCCTTTAGCTTTTTCTTATCTGTGAACCTCTTTGTCTGACCTTCAATTCTAAATGATAGCTTTGCTGGGTAAAGTAATCTTGGTTGTAGGTTCTTGCTGTTCATCACTTTGCGTATATCTTGCCACTCCCTTCTGGCCTGCGAAGTTTCTGTTGAGAAATCAGCAGACAGTAGTATGGGTACTCCCTTGTAGGTAACTGACTTTTTTTCTCTTGCTGCTTTTAAGATTCTCTCTTTATCTTTTGCTCTTGGCATTTTAATTATGATGTGTCTTGGTGTGGTCCTCTTTGGGTTCCTTTTGTTTGGGGTTCTCTGCATTTCTTTCTCTATTTTTGAATCTCTTTGTTTTATTCTTTATTTCAGTCAGTGTATGCTTAATTTCTGACTGGTCCTTTTTCTTTTTCTTTTTTTTTTTCTTTTTTGGCATTCTCACTAAGATCTTTGAAGGTCTAAGTTCCTCGAAGGTCTCACTAAGTTTCTCGAAGCTTTCTAGAAGAATCTTGAGTAACCTTATACGTGTGGTTTTGATCTCTATATCTAGTAGTTTGCTTTCTTCCATTTCTTTCATTTGTGACACGTTTCTTTGTCTCTGCATTTTGGCTGCTTGAGTCTGCCCCTTGAGTATGTCACTTGTGGATGTTAAGAGTTTTAATCTGATATGGTCTCACACTGACCACTGGGTACACTGGCTCTTGAATCTCCAAGGAGGTGAAAAGTCAGCCATTGCCTGGGGCCACCCAGCAGGAGCTACAGAGAGATCTGCAGATTCCTCCTCTTTGTATGGGGTTTGAAAGTGCCCAGATGAGGCCCAGCTGTGAAGGCAGGCAGGCTGCTGCAGTGCTTGCCTTTGCCTTCTTTAGACAGCTTTGGGGCTCCCAGACCCAACTGCAGTTTGACAGGTTTTAGGCTGAGAAAGGACAGGCCATTCTTATGCAAAAGCCACTGCGCACAGCTTGGGTAGGGTTGTAAATTGGGGGGGTGGGGTCTCAGGGAGTCTTGAGGGCAGAGCAAACAGCAATGGCTGCCAGTCAGTCCTGCACGGAGGTCTGACTGCTGCTGCACGCACCTCTGTCTGGAAGAAAGCTGCCCCCGCATTCCTACCCTAATGTCAGACAGTCCAGTTTCTCCCCGTATATGTCCGGGTCCCTCAGAGTCTCATCTGGCACTGGAGCTCAGAGCAAGCGAGAGCTTGTATCTCCCTCCCAATTAAAAAAGCGGAACACCTGGGTGCCAGCCCGTTTTCTCACCATATGTGTCTGGGTCCACCACAGTGCCCCCGGCACTGGAGCTCAGAAGCACGCGGGAGCTTATATCACCTCCCCCCCTCCCCCGATTAAAAAGTGGCACACCGGGTGCCAGCCCCTTCCATACCTCCGAAACGCCACACCTCTGCACCTCCTACCAGTCTCAATGCTCTTTCTTCTTTATTTCTCTAGTTGTAGTTCTTCTACTCAGCCAGGTTTCCCATGGTTCTGGATGATAGTTGTCATGTATTTTAGTTGTAATTTTGATATGGTTGTGGGAGGCAGCAAGTACAGGTCTTTACCTATGCCACCATCTTGGATTAACCAATTCATTGTTCTTCTTTCTGAAGTTTAGTTTCAAGTGATTAATATTGTAAATACCCTTTGTACCCTATAAAACAAATTTCCACAATCATTAACCTATGAAAAACAATGTTTTACTTAGTTTGGGTTTTGCTTTTGCTTGTTTTTTGAAAATTAAATCCTAGTTACTTGATTTGGGCAAGTTATTATAGTTATCTGTGCTTCAGCAGTCTCTATATATAAACAGAGTTAGTAACTACCTACTGAAGAGGATTGTTGATGATTAAATGAGTTTCTCTCTCTCCTTCCTCTCATACACTCACGTTTGCTTTATAAGAACTATATATATATGATCAAACTGAATCTTGCCTGCCCTGAACATAGGTACCACCCAATGTCAGAACTGAGATGAAACAAGAGTGGTCATAAGAAACCTAATTTCAGTTAGTAATGGACTCTTATGACCAGAAAACTCCTCCCTCCAAAAAACACCTATTCAAGGAAAAAAGAGGAGACAATCATTCAACGAAATTTAATTACTTGCCATTCAGTAAAATAAGGCCTGGTTCATTCTTTTAAATAGCTCCAATCTGGGGGTAAGGAATACAGTCATAACACAAAGAAGCTATGATAAAAGCCAGAAAAATACACACCGTCCAATAAAAAAGGATGAAGCATATATTATTAAATCTATTCAGGATTACTATAGGAAAGCCTCATGAAAAATGTAATAATATACAATAATCTTATCACAGATTGAGAGAAAGAAATGTGCAGAAATGGGATTGATAAAAGAAGGAAACACTAAAGGAGAGAGCTAAAGCCAAAGCAGAGGTGTGGAAGGATGTGTAAACTATACTGTAAAAACAGACTATAAAGGCCCAATGCTACAAAGGAACTAAGAGATATGGCTGCCAATCAGCCATGCTGGCATACTGGGAGTCCTTGAATATAAATAAGGCTACTAGTTAGCTTAAATTTTATTTTTCAGAGAATAGCATTTATGTAGTGTTTACTTATGTGATGGGCACCATGCTAATGTCTCATTTAATCCCCACAACCCTATGAAGTAGGTATTATTATCATTTAATAGGTTGAGAAACTGAGCCCATAGTTGAAACTGAGCAATGGGATTTCAGCTCATGGTGTCCAATCCAGAATCTGAACTCTTCAACATTGTGCTGCCTTTTGAAGTCGTTAAGGACAGAACCTGATACCTGTTTTTTGAAAAGATAACTGATAATCTTAGTAATAATACAGAAGAGGATAGGCTGGAGAAGAGAATAGAGGACAGAAAAGTACCTTCATTAAAAAAAAACAGTTTTTGTTGAATTTTCTTGTTGAAGATCTAACCAGAAAAGGAAACAGTAAACAGTGAATGAGTGAACTTGGCGATTGGGCTGTGGAGGTGAAAGAAGGGGGAGCTAAAAGTGATTGAAGATTTAAAAACTTAAATTTGGGGGAGGTCAGGCTGTCACCAATACCAACAGGCTTTCTTTTTGGTGGAGGGTGGGGGAGTAGATGAGTTCAATATCAGACATGAATATCTGAGTGGAAGAGTTTCACAAGTGGTTGCAAGTAGGAGCCAAAAGCTAAGACAAGTGACAATGTCTAAAACAATGAACACGTGGAAATCCTATCCGGAGTGAGATACAGGGGATGCTGTCAGAGTAGATGACTACTTAAGATTAGTATGTAAAGCATGGGTTATCAACCAGGACAGTATGAGCCACTTGAGGGAGTCCTGTGGTCAGATGCCAAAATGGTTTAGGGAAAACTGTTGTTTCACTAATGAAGAGTGAAAAGAAGAAAACCACATTGAGGAAAATCAATCTCTCTCTCTCTCTCTCTCTCTCTCTCTCTCTCTCCACACACACATCTCTCTCACACACACACACACACACACACACACACACAAATTTTGAATTTAGTCCTTTTAAAATATATTAATATTAGAGGCCCATGGGATCCCTCGGCCTGGCCTGTGCCCTCACGCAATCTGGGACTCCTCAGGGGATATTAGAAGCCGGTGTAAGGATTTGGCTGAATCCCTGCAGGCCAGGCTGAGGGACCCCACCGGTGCAAGAATCCATGCACCGAGCCTCTAGTATGCATATAAGATCTTTGGCTTATCTCGTCCCGCCCTCCCCTTCCCCCTTTCCTCTGAGATTCATCAGTCTGTTCCACGTTTCCATGCCTATGAGTTGAGTGTCTGCCCCCTGGTGGTCAGTGCGCGTCATAGCTACTGATCGAATGGTCGCTTAAGTTTTTATATACACGGAGTGGCCAGATTATTTTTTAAACATATTTTATTGATTTTTTACAAAGAGGAAGGGAGAGAGAGAGTTAGAAACATCAATGAGAGAGAAACATCGATCAGCTGCCTCCTGCACATCTCCCACTGGGGGTACATGCCCTTGACTGGAATCGAACCTGGGACCTTTCAGACGCTCTATCCACTGAGCCAAAACTGGTTTTGGCGAGTGGCGAGGTTA
>NW_006297811.1:4682988-4683918 GCF_000327345.1 Myotis davidii | reverse complement strand
CACTTGTGGGATGAAGTTAAAAGAGCCATCAGGCAGCTGGTTCCACAACCATCAAATCTCACAGAAGTGGACGGTGCTATTCATCAGGCATGGTGTCAGACTCCTCGCGTCACCTTTCAACATCTCGTGGGGTCAATGCCAAGAAGAATTGCCGCAGTACTGAAGGCAAAAGGTGGCCCAACAAAGTACGGATGGGGTGATCATAATAATCTGGCCACTCAGTGTATATAGACTAGCTAATAATTACTGTGTGCTGCCAGCAGGTGAAAGGAAGAGTTACTGAAGACATGAGACAATAGAAAAAATATATATTGGTTTCTGCCCCTGGTTCCTGGCACAGAACTCCTAAAACCTTTGTAATTCTGAAGTGATAACACAAGCAGCATCTTGTTCTAATATTTGTCTTTGACCCCATTCCTAACGTAGGACTTCTAAAACCCTGTAAATTCCTAAGTGGTAAGAGATAAAAGCCCCCCCCCCGTCCTCGGAGAGGACGACTGCCCACACCGCTGACCGGGGCTCCCTGGGCGGCGCCGGCCCCTGAGCCCCCAACCGCCTCCAGCGCCATGTGGGGAAGGGTAGCTTAGCCCACTGCCGCCTCCGAGCCGGCCGGCAGGTCAGCGCCGGGACAGCCCTGGAGAATTGGGAGAAACCAAGATGGCGGCATAGGTTAATGCCAGAGATTGCTGCCTTGAACAACCAATTCAAATTACACCTAAAAGACAGAACGGACATCATCCAGAACCACAGGGAGGCTGGCAGAGTGGAAATTCTACAACTAGGAGGAAAGAGAATATCATACTCAGACTCAGAGGAGGCGCAGTGCTGACGTGAAATACTCAGGTGCGGAGTGCGCATGGAGCAGGCTGACGGCGGAGGGTGCGGTTGGTGTTTTCAATCGGGGGGGGGGTTCAGGCTCTGAGCTCCAGC
>NW_006297811.1:4680481-4682139 GCF_000327345.1 Myotis davidii | reverse complement strand
ATTAAAAAAAAAAGAGATAAAAGCATTTTTGTTTGTTGTGGGCCAGCATCCTGGAGAAGGAGTATTAATCACCAGACAACCAAGTCATTATTAAAAGCTTGGGAGTTTCGGTCCCATTCCCAATCCTCTAGAGCAGTGGTTCTCAACCTTGGCTGCACATTAGAATCACCTGGGAATCTTTTTAAAATCCTGATTTCTGGGCCTCATCCTCTGGAAATTCTGTTTCTTTGTTATGGGGTTGGACCACAACATTAGTTACAAAGAAACAGAATTTCCGGAGGATGAGGCCCAGAAATCACGATTTTAAAAAGATTCCCAGGTGATTCTAATGTGCAGCCAAGGTTGAAAACCATGCTCTAGAGAGGGAAGAAGGGCTGGAAATGGAGTTAATAATTATGCCTATTTGAGCAAGCTAATAGTGTAGGGTTCACAGAGCTTCCAGGTGGGTGAATACTTCACAGGGAGAGGGTAATGAACCTCAACTCTACAGGGACAGAGAAGCTGCTGCCCTTGGGACTCTTCCAAACATTGCCCTATCTCTCTCTCTTTTTTAAAATATATATTTTATTGATTTTTCACAGAGAGGCAGGGAGAGGGATAGAGTTAGAAACATCGATGAGAGAGAAACATTGATCAGCTGCCTCCTGCACACTCCCTACTGGGTGTGTGCCCGCAACCAAGGTACATGCCCTTGGCCAGAATTGAACCCCGGACCCTTGAGTCTACAAGCCAACGCTATATCCACTGAGCCAAACCAGCTAGGGCGTATATTATCTCTTTAGTTGTTCATCTGTATTCTTCTTTTTTAATTTATTAATATTTAGAGATAGAGGAAGGGGGAGAGAGAGAAACATCATTGTGGGAGTGCAACATCAATCGGCTGTATCCTGCACACCCCATAGGGAACAATTCCGCAACCCAGGCATGTGCCCTTGACCCATGCCCGGGAATTGAACCTGCAACCTCCTGGTGCACTGGAAGACACCCAACTAACTGCACCACACTGGCCAGCACCATTCTTTATCACATCCTTCTTATTTTAATTACTCACCTGAGGATATTTTTATTGATTTTAGAGAGGGAGGGAGAAAGGGAGAGAAAGTGAGAGAGAGCAAGAGAGAGAAACATCGATGTGAGAGTGCAGTATCAAGTGGCTGCCTCCTGCATGTCCCCTACCAGGAATCAAACTCGCAACCTAGGTATGTGCCCTGACTGGGAAGCAAACCCACAACCTTTTGATGTTCGGGACAATGCTCCAACCAAGTCACACCGGCCAGGGCTCTTTAATGCGTCCTTCAATAAAGTAATAACATAAGCACAGTAAATCTTTCCCCAAGTTCTGTGAGCCACGTTAGCAAATTAATCAAACTGAGGAGGGAGTTGTGGTAACCTCAGATGTATAGCTAATTTAGTCAGAAACACTGTTGATTATCTGGGCTTGTGACTGGCCTCTGAAGTGGGTTGGGGTGCGGTAATCATATGGGACTGAGCTCAACCTGTGAGATCTGTCTGACACTTCAGGTGACAGTGTCAGAACTGAATTAAATTGTAGAGCACCCAGCTGGTGTCAGAGACTTCTAGTTGTTACAGGAAAAAGTCCTCATACATTTGGTGACTAGCAGTGTTTTGTGAGTAGTAAAGGAGACTCACAGGGAAGA
>NW_006297811.1:4676404-4680414 GCF_000327345.1 Myotis davidii | reverse complement strand
CTACATAGCAAAGAAAGAAGTTTTTCCTTTACAGAAGACAACTACGGAGCAGTCACGCAGGTAATAGAATCAGGAGAGCAGTGTAAATAAACCGAAGGGAGACAAACTTAATCCTCACCTAAAAATATTTTTCCATTGATTTTTAGAGACAGTGGAAGGGAGGGAGAAAGACATCAATGTGATAGAGACACACTGATTGGTTGCCTCTGCACATGCCCAGACCAGGGCCAGGGATGGAGCCTGCAACCAAGGTACAAGCCCTTGACCAGAATCAAACCCAGGACCCTTCAATCCTCGGGCCGATGCTCTACCACTGAGCCAAACTGGCTAGGGCAAGGTCACAAATATTTTAAAATGCCAAGAGGGAGGGTTTAAGCTGGCAGCAACTTCAGCCTGTAACCGTGAGTCCAATATTACCATTATCTTCTGATTTTCCAAAAGAGGCCAAACATCCTCATTTCAACATAAAAACATGGTTTTTTAAATGCTGACAATTGACTTTTCTTTAACGTTATGTAAGCGCATGAAGAAGTCAGAGCTGTTGGATTGCTACTCAGGCCTACAGTTAATTAAGTATTTATTATAGATATGCCAAGCAAGGGACCTTTAAAAGAACATTTTACGTGTGGTGAGAGATACAGTCCAAGCTGCAATGAAAGGTAAGAAATGAAGGCAATTAATATACCTTTCTAAAAAGTCTGGCTATTAAGATTAGGGAACACGAGTTAAAGAAAGTATCTTTTAGGATAAGTCCCATATGTAGAGAGAAGGGGTTAGAGAAAAGGGAGAAATCTAAACATAGATTATCAAACAGAAGAGAGAGAGAGAGTGCCGAAACCGGTTTGGCTCAGTGGATAGAGCATCGGCCTGCGGACTGAAAGGTCCCAGGTTCGATTCCGGTCAAGGGCATGTACCTGGGTTGCGGGCACATCCCCAGTAGGAGATGTGCAAGAGGCAGCTGATCGATGTTTCTCTCTCATCGATGTTTCTAACTCTCTATCTCTCTCCCTTCCTCTCTGTAAAAAATCAATAAAATATATTTTTAAAAAAAGAAGAGAGAGACATGCATATCTATAGATTAAAGGATAGGAATGATGGAAAGAAAACTGATGAAGACAAAGTGGAAAGGTTCTCCGAGGGAGAGAGGATCAAGTGCACAGAGAAAAAGATCCACTTTCCAGAGAACTGCCTCTTCTTTGGAAACCCAAGGAAGAAAATGAAAGATCCAGAGAAAATATAAGATGAAGATGATTTGGAAGAATGCATATGCCTAGGTCTTCTTAGTAATTTTCAGAAAGAATAAACATTAGCTGGGTATATCTGAGGAACTGTGTGCATAAGTTTTAGTACTAATATTTATTGTTCCTCTCATAAGGTACAATTTCTCTATTCATACTATATGCACGTCAAGTGCCATGCTTCCAGAGAAATAAAATTATTTCAAACCTCAGGTACAAGAAAATAAGTTTATTTAATGTGTCTTATTATGTAAGACAAGAGTAAGCAACACAATTAAAAGTTTTACAAAATAAAATAAAATATATGAAAGTCTTCAGTAATGAATGGCTTTACTACATTTCTATAACAAAAGCATTCATTATCTTTTGGAAAGTACACAGAAGAAAATATTCGAATGAGGGAAAAGAAGAAAAACTCCTGTTTAAGAAGAAAATGTCAGAAGTATGCTTGAACTCCCTTACATCCTCTAGCAGTGATGCTGTTATATTCTAGATTAGAGCTTGTCAAACTGTTCTGCAGCGGTAACTTTTCTACTGTATAGGTTAAGCTACCAGGTAAGATTTTGGGGGGAAGGGTGTCCCCCTAATTTTTTTTAAGTTTGAAAATTACTACCTAGATGACAAGAAACTAAAGAGTATTTTACTAACACCAAGATTAGTATTCTTTTATGAGGGAAAATTTCAGACCTAGTCCTCTTAAATGCATTAATAGCTAACATTTACTATGTACTTCCAGCATCACAATATGCAAAGTGCTCAGCACTTTGTGTTGTTTGTGTTTGAGACTCCCCCCACCCCAAAATTCTTTTATAGATCTTGTTTTATTTGATGAAAAAACCTACACTCTAGATTCTTTCATATATAGTTTGCTTGACAGACCCATTAGATACTGTGAATTAAAGGCTTGGGATGCTGATGCTAGTTTTAATTTTAACAAAATTGTCTATTGCAACCCATCGCATGCTCCTTATAACTTTTTGTTGCTTTATCCTTGAAATAGATATGATATAAACCTTTGTTGGTGTTAAAAGAACTGATCAAAGACATAGTTATTTAAAATGATTGTTGTAATATAAAGTGACATTTTCATTTACACTTAAGAGACTACTTTAGAAACATGTTTGATGATAATAGCCTAGAATAATTTTAAAGCATTAATAATCCTGTAATTTTCAAGTCATCTATTGTCATTACTTTGAAAATAACATTAGATATAGCCGGTTTTCCCAGTGGTTAGAGTGTCGGCCTGTACCTCAGTTGCTGGCTCAATCCTGGCCCAGTCAGGGCACATGCAGGTGGCAACCAATCAATGTGTCCTCTCACATCGATGTTTCTCTCTGCTCTCTCTCCTCCTTCTACTCTCTTTAAAAATCAATGGTGCCTAAAGAATCACATCTCCCTGTGCCCACAAAGAGGCTGGGTTTGACCACTTGATGTAGCCAATGGGACAATGGCAAAGAGGACGCAAGCAGAGTCTGGAAAAGCTGTGCCCTATAACTTGCTTTCTTGCTGTCATGAAAAGAAATCCAGGCTACTTACTAGAGGATAAGAGTGGAGCAGAGATGAGCCACTCTACAACCTAACTGAGGCCCTTCTACAACCCATTGGACAACCACAAGACATAAGAGCTAGACCAGCGGTCGCCAACTGGTGGTCTGCAGACCACTGGTGGTCCGTGAGGTCTGAAAGGTTGGTGACTGCTAAGCTAGACCATTTGGGACCACTGAGCCAGACCCAAACAACCTACCAGCTAATTGCAGAACCACCTAACAGAGCCAAAGACTTGAGAAGAGTAATAAAAACATTCATTCTTTTAAAACCGTTAAGTTTTGGGATAGTATGTTACATGGCAATAACGGATACAAACTACTTCAAAACAAAGCAAAGCTTCTAACACTCTGAACTTAATTTTATTTCAATACTAGAGGCCCGGTGCATGGATTCGTGCACCAGTGAGGAACCTTGGCATGGCCTGTGGGGAGTGGGCCGAAACCAGCAGTCCAACATTCCCAAAGGGATGTAGTAGTGCACGAAGGGGCAGGCGGCCAGGAAGAAGCCCAAGCCTAGGTCAGAGGCCATGCCGCTCCCACTCATCCTGGTCCCTCTGTGCCTGCTGCCGCTGCTCAGTAGGCTTGCTGCCACTCCATTGTGGTCTCTGCATGCCCGTCCTAGGGCGATGCCAGCACACCCATGACCATGAAGTGACCGCGGGCTCACGCCCAGTCAGTCCCGATGTCAGTCACAATCCCAGTCTGGATGGGGAGGGACGCACAGAATAGTGTCCGTGAGAGAGGCTCACGCCCCCGTAGCTGCGTTCGCCAGCTGTGAGCCTGGTTTCTGGCGCCCATCAGTTAGCTGAGCGACCGTCCTAGGGCGATGCCAGCACACCCATGACCATGAAGTGACCGCGGGCTCACGCCCAGTCAGTCCCGATGTCAGTCACAATCCCAGTCTGGATGGGGAGGGACGCACAGAATAGTGTCCGTGAGAGAGGCTCACGCCCCCGTAGCTGCGTTCGCCAGCTGTGAGCCTGGTTTCTGGCGCCCATCAGTTAGCTGAGCGATGCTCCCGCTATGGCAGTGCACTGACCACCAGGGGGCAGCTCCTGCATTGAGCGTCGGCCCCCTGGTGGTCAGTGCGCGTCACAGTGACTGGTTGAATGGTCGAACTTTCCTAATGGTTGCTTAGGCTTTTATATACATAAATATGTTTCCTAGATATTTTGAAACAAACATTTTGGTTTACAGCATTATATATACTGCAGTTGTGTTG
>NW_006297811.1:4670099-4675556 GCF_000327345.1 Myotis davidii | reverse complement strand
CTGGCTGCCGGCCGCCATCTTGGCTGCCAGTTAATTTGCATATCTCGCTGATTAGCCAATGGGAAGGGTAGTGGTCGTACGCCAATTACCATGTTTCTCTTTTATTAGTGTAGATAGACTAACGGCCCGGTGCACAAAATTCATGCACTGGAGGGAGGGTGGGGGGAGGTGTCCCTCAGCCCAGCCTGTGCCTTCTTGCAGTCCAGGACCCCTTGGGGGATGTAGCTGTGCACCAAGCGTCAGGTGGCCAGGGAGGAGCCCGAATCGGGGCCAGGCGCCATGCCACTTGCGCTCATCCCAGCCTGCTAATGTGGAGTCAGAAGAGGCTCCAGCTGTGGCAGCTGTGCTCACCAGCCATGAGCCCGGATTCTGGCTGAGCAGCACTCCCCCTGTGGGAGCGCACTGACCACCAGGGGGCAGCTCTTGTGTTGAGTGTCACCCGCCCGGTGGTCAGTTCACATCATAGTGATAGTGATTGGTTCTTCTTGTTGTTCTGCTGTTATGGTTGCTTAGGCTTTTATTATATAGATCCCAAATTTGTAAGGGTGAGCCTTTAGGCAATGTAACCACATATTATTTACACTTACAAGATTAATTAAAAGTCCTTGTTTTGGATCCTAAACCCTTTGTCTGATTTTTCTATATAATTTTCCATCCTGAGCCCTGACATTTTTTCTGCAAGATGCCAGATTGAACAGTAATTTCATTTCTTCCTTTCTTTTTTTTTTTTTGTTAATCCTCACTTGAGGCTATTTTTCCATTGATTTTTAGGGAGGGTAGAAGAGAGAAAAACATCGTGAGAGAAACATTGATTGGTTGCCTCCTGCACATGCCCTGACCAGAGCCCAGGTGGGGGAGGAGCCTGCAACCAAGGTATGTGCCCTTGACCAGAATTGAACCCAGGATCCTTTGGTCTGCAGGCCAATGCTCTATCTACTAAGTCAAACTGATGAGGGCTACAGTTGTTCATTTCTCTGAGTGTTTATTCCCACTCTTCCCACTTTTTGGTTATACAAATTCATTCAAAACCCAATGTAAAAAGTGCTTCCCTTTCCTGCTCAATTTTTAGCTAAATTAAGTAATTTCAAAGTGTTCTAGTTCTCTTACATTACACTCTTATTATATTTATTACTAGATACTTTACTACCCAATACTGTTGCTTAACTATTAATATGTGCACCAGATTTTGTAAACTCTTGGAAGGAAGGGACCACTCCTCAATTCTCTACAACTCCCTTAGTGCTCTTACATTAAGAGGAATTTAAATATCTGGTTAAAACCATCCTTTCCCTGGGGTTGTACTACTATCCAATCAATGTCTAGTGAAGGCAGTACTGCTAACACCTAAACAACACATTCGCATCAGGTGGGGCTCTGCTTTACCTTGGTGCAATTTTTGGAAAAATAAAAAAAATAATAAAAAATCTGGTTTAAATAAAAAAATAAATAAATAAATAAATGTAGTTGGTTGAATTTTAACAAATCTTCTTGGCCAAACAGTCTATGTATATAGGGACCATTAAAATTTTGTAATGTGACATATTAAGGGTGGAGAAGATAATCTTTTTTTTAACCCACTGAAATGTACTTTGCAACTTTCAAAACAAAAGAGAAACAATGAATCAAGTGGCTCTCTTGGAAAACAATACATAGTTAAAAGTTAAATGGGGTGTGTGACAAACATTAGTGAAAAGCAAACTTTGAGGCTACTCACATACTGACTGGTTAATTTTAAGAACTAGATTTATGTGTGGGAATTGAGGAAAATATGGTAATTTCTCAACCTTGACAGAATTTCAAGGAAAATAAGTACAGCAGCAGTTTCATGTAGTATTAATAACATAAATTTTTAAAAATCCATGGCTTTTATGTTATGCAGGTCAATAACATAAAATATTAAGAAGAGAAATTGCAGAATACATCTTCTCTTCCCCCATTTTAATTTAGACCCAAAAAAGTGTCAAGAAGGAGGGGCAAGCAAAATTTGGCAAAAAAATTTCCTTTGCTAAAATAGGTAGAATGTGAAATTTACTATCTCCAGCATGCAGTCATACTAATTATGAAAACTTGGAAAATTATTTCCCCTGAGCATTACCTAAACTTTTCAAATTTAAATGACTTATTATTCCCTTAATACCTAAAGTAATTATCACTAATTAACAAGAAAGCCATCTTTTTCTTGTGATTTGAAGTGTCCTATAAATTAACGTAGATATCCTACAATATGCAAAAGACAAATGTCTAGTTTTTTAGGGAAAATGTTCAAGCATTTTCAAAATCCTTACCACTATAAGTAAAGCTAAGCAAAACACGCAAATAAAGGAATCAACATGTATCAAATAGATGAAACAAAAATATACACAGAAATATTTTAACTACATAATTTAAATACTCTGTGGCTCCCGAATAGTTTTAATTTGATTTTTGTTTCTTATACTAATACGGCACTAAGAATAGTTAATATGGTACTAAGGTCTAGCAAAAATCGTACTTCCTCAGTAAAGCGTTCTGATACCCCAACCTGAAGTGCTACTACCTACTTTGAACTCATTGAAATTACCATACATAAAGTTAAATTATTCCTCTAAATCAAGCGTGGGGAACCTTGGGCCATTTGGATATTTATATCATCATTCGTGGATCAGACAAAACTATCAACTTAAAAATTAGCCTGCTATATTTGGTCAAACATTTAATTAACTCACCCCTAATGCTTTGGCAGGGCCAGACCAAATGATTTCAAGTGCCTTATAGGGCCAGACTTTCCCCACCCCTGCTCTAAATATTCACCAATAATTAACTAATTAATTAGACACAAGCATAGACTGGAATTATACAATGTAAAACAGAAAGCTGTAGATTTTACATGGGTGGCTATGGAATGACCTCAAAGACACTATTTTGGGGTGAAAAACAAAATACAGTGTATAGTACGTCCTCATCTTTAATTTTTTAAAATATATTTTTATTGATTTCAGAGAGGAAGGGAGTAGGTTAAAGAGAGAAAAACATCAATGACGAGAGAATCATTCATCGTCTGCCTCCTGCACGATCATGGATAGAGCCAGCAACCTGGGCATATGCCCTGACCAAGAAATCAAACTGTGACCTTCTGGTTCATAGGTCGACGCTCAACCACTGAGCGACCACAGCTGGACTTTAAATTTTTTTTTAAAAGAAGAGCAAACTATTTCTGGAAATATGCATACAAAACTATTAGGTGATTATCTTTGTGGAAGGTGACTGGAGATCTAGTGTGGGAAGGAGATCAAGTTTTTGTTGTACAGCCTTTCTTGGTGTTTGAATTTTTAAAAGTCATTTCAATGCACTACATTTTAAAAATGGAGAAAAGAAAATAAAGCAAGTTTATAAGTTAATGGTACACAACCTTTTGGCATGTCTTCAACTATCACCCTGAAGTGATATTTAAATCTTCCCTCATTGTTTTATATACCACTAGCTTTCTCCTGTACCTTATATCCCCTGCTAACATCTAAACCAGTGGTTCTCAACCTTCCTAATGCCGCGACCCTTTAATACAGTTTCTCATGTTGTGGTGACCCCCAATTTCATTGTTACAAACTGAACATAATTAACGCATAGTGATTAATCACAAAAACAATATGTAATTATATATGTGTTTTCCGATGGTTAGGTGACTCCTGTGAAAGGGTCATTCAACCCCCAAAGGGGTCGCGGACTCACAGGTCGAGAATCGCTGATCTAAACCTAGTCCTTGCATTAAATGCTTTTTAAAAGTACAGAATTAAATTATATCAAAAGGTCAAATATCTGTGTCAATTAGGACAATAATATGCTACCCTCTTTAACCTAGTAAAAGTGAAATGTTTTAGTAATTGCTTATAATTCCTGCTAAGGAAGTAGAAATTTTCTTGACCTTGCAAGCTCAGTGTGAATTTAAATATGGTTGAAGAGCGTTTACCTGGACCTGTCTAGATTAACTTCACTTCTTAATAAAACTATATTATCTTTCATGAAAAGATAATAGTGATTAAAAATAAACCTCAATATATTTTTTCAATCTGTTCACTGTTTCTCAAAAGGGCACTGTGGGTATTTAGGGAGAGGGATAAATTTCACTGAAGTGGAACTGTCCTGTTCACTTCAGAAAATTTAGCATCCACGACCCCGAGTCACTGCAATGACCAAACTGACCCCACATATTTGAAAATGACCTCAAAGAAAGAAATACAGAGGGAAAAGTACTAAGCCCAGTTGAGAAGCACTGCTTATACAAACTAAACGATAAAAAATTTAGGGATACCCACACACACATTTCCACAACTGCAACTCAACCTCTTAAAACAATGATCAGCCACCAGAAGATAAACAACCAGTAAAAGTCATAACTCATGTATTAATCAACCAGTCACCCAGTCCAGTATATAATACTATCAACAAACATCATACCTCTCCAAAACATCCTTCTTTGACTAATACAATGGCTGAACTTTTCAAAGGAATATTTATTTTAAAATCATTTTAGAAAAATTCTTCTGTTGGAATGCTGTTTAAATTCCCCCCCAAAATAACCTTCCATCCGCTGTACTGCACTCATTTCAGAAATAAAAGACTGCCCTAGCTGGTTTGGCTCAATGGATAGAGCGTAGGCCTGTGGACTAAAGGGTCCCAGGTTCGATTCTGGCCAAGGGCACATGCCTTGGTTGCAGGTTTGATCCCCCCAGTAGGGGGCGTGCAGGAGGCAGCCAATCAATAATTCTCTCTTATCATTGATGTTTCTATCTCTCTCTTTTCCTCTCTGAAATCAATAAAAAAAAATGTATTAAAAATAAAAGATATAAATTAGTTTACTATCATTATTTGTCTACTTTGCTCCAGAGAGTGTAGGCTCCTTGAAGCCAGGGGGACACCATGATCATGCCTGCCTGGCTCATAGTGTAGGTATTCAATAACAACAATGGGTGGGTGAGTGAATACTGGCCCAGTCTAACACAATAAATAGTTGAAGAAGTTCCAACTACAATCAATTTTTAAATATAGTAATGATCCTGAAACAAGTTAAGAAATTACTTTAAGAAAACTAATAAGTCAATTACATTATCCAGATTAAAACTAGCTTGTAAAGATATAAGGAATTTAAGGATTTTTGATTGCCACTTCAAATATGCCCATCCTGTACCACCTTCCCCTCCTCCCAATTAAGCTTTAAGCAAATCTATAATAATAAAAGCATAATATGCTAATTAGGCAGGACAGCCGAACGAAGCTGAGGCAAGCCACTGCAGCTGCAAGGGCCAAGCCCCTTGCACAAATTTTGTGCATTGGGCCTCTAATCTATAATAATCCTATCTAATAAAAGAGAAACATGGTAATTGGCGTACGACCGCTACCCTTCCCATTCACTAATCAGCGAGGTATGCAAATTAACTGGCAGCCAAGATGGCGGCCGGCAGCCAGGCAGCTTGAAACTAACAT
>NW_006297811.1:4666393-4669345 GCF_000327345.1 Myotis davidii | reverse complement strand
CCTTCCCCCCGAGTGCACAAATTTTTGTGCACCGGGCCTCTAGTAAAAGTATAACATGCTAATTAGACTGAACATCCTTCCAGACGAAGCTGTGGTGGCGGGAGCCAAGAGAGAGGCAGCAGAGGCTCCCGGATGCCACCGCGGTGGGGGCCGAGCCCCTTGCATGAATTTCGTGCATCAGGCCTCTAGTGTTGCTATAAATAAATGGGACATGCTTTTAGGAAGCAACCCAATATAAAGATCAAAATAATAACGATAACAGAAAAATTTAATGTCTTTCATTGCCTTATTTTTCAAAATTCAAGAAATGTTATCCTGTCTCATTCAAAAAGAAAGAAAATTGCCCTAGCCAGTATAGCTCAGTGGAAAGACCATCAACCCTCAGATTGAAGGGTCCTGGATTCGATTCTGATTAAGGTCACATACCTTGGGTGTAGGCTCAACCCCTGGCCCCAACTGGGGCACATGCATGTGTATGTTTCTCTGTTTCCCCACTCCCTTCTACTCTCTCTAAAATTAATAAAAATATCCTCCGGTAAGGATTAACCAAAAAAGAAAAGAAAAAAAATCAATAAATTAGAAAGTGTAAGCAACTTCTATTTTTGTAGGTTTCACTTTATTCGCCAGAAATTTGCCTTTTGCTGAGGTAAAAATTCAGAATGTAAACTAATTCATCCTTTATAATAAAAGGGTAATATGCAAATTTATCCTAACAGCAGAACGACTGGGAATGACTGGTCACTATGACACACTGACCACCAGTGGGCAGATGCTCAATGCAGGAGCTGCCCCCTGGTGGTCAGTGCACTCCCACAGGGGGAGCTCTGCTCAGCCACAAGCCAGGCTGATGGCTGCCAGTACAGCGGTGGTGGCGGGAGCCTCTCCCGCCTCCTCAGCAGTGCTAAGGATGTCCGACTGCAGCTTAGGCCTGCTCCTCGCTGGCAAGTGGACATCCCCCAAGGGCTCCCAGGCTGCCGGAGGGATATCTGACTGCCAGCTTAGGCCCAATCTCCCAGGGAGCAGGCCTAAGCCAGCAGGTGGTCATTCCCCGAGGGGGCCCAGACTGCGAGAGGGCACAGGCCGGGCTAAGGGACTCTTCCCTGTCCTCCGTCCTAACCCCCAGTGCACAAATTTTTGTGCACCGGGCCTCTAGTTTCCAAATAAATGCAACAAATGATGATTACACAAGCACTAAACATCAACACTTATAGTCTATTAACTTTAAAGCCCACTAATTCTGACATTCATTCATCTTTGCCTTCTTGAAGTATTGTGAGTATTTCAGTTTTACAGCAAAATATTAGATAGAAAAACATTAAATGATAATCTTAAGGTTAGGAACAAAGATAATTTCTAGCTCCTAGTATTTCTAGCACTGCTTTAAAATTGCTTCAATAAATTCTATAATTGTTAACCACTGTTTTGCTCAACTCACATCAAAAGGTTAGCCCTAACCCATTTGGCTCAGTGGATAGAGCATCAGCCTGGGGACTGAAGGGTCTGGGCATATGCCTGGGTTTCGGGAGCAGTCCCCAGTAAGGGCTGTGCAGGAGGCAGCTGATCAATGATTCTCTCTCATCATTGATGTTTCTATCTCTCCCTCTCCTTTACTCTCTGAAATCAATAAAAATATATTTAAATAATAATGGCCAGGATCCAATTTTAAAGAAGAGAAACTTCAAGTTACTTTCACTTGACAAGATCACTAACAAATAGGCTACTTAAAAAAAAAATTACAGAAAATGTTCTAGAGGGGATTAAACATCAGATACACTCTGTACCTATTCAAATAATGGAGATCACACTTTCAAATACATTTAAATTATTGTTGGATTTTAGTGCATGAAATCTTACATTATTTTTTGAAATCCACAAACACAGCATTTGTTTTATTACTATTTCATATAGCACTGGTTAATAAAAACAATTTATGTGTTGTAAGACTAATAACTTAAAACTAACACAGGAAATTACTTTCTGACTGATAAAAATATTTTACCCATTTAAAATGTTTTAGAAGTGGTAACTTTATGATGTTGCACACCCTCAAAAAAGTCCAACTTGCATGAAATTCCATTTTCCCAGAATTATTAACCCTACTTATAAATATTGCTGGCCAAGAGCATTTACAATAATTATGCCCGGCCAGCATGATTCAGTGGTGGAAGTCACAGTTCCATTCCCAGCTGGGGTACATGCCTGGGTTGCAGGCACCATCCCCAGTGTGGGGCGTGCAGGAGGCAGCCGATCAATGGTTCTCTCTCATCACTGATGTTTGTGTCCCTTTCTCTCTCCCTTCCTAAGATCGATAAAAAAAATATATGTATATATATATACATATATGTATATATATACATATATGTGTGTGTGTGTGTGTATATATATATATATATATATATATATATATAATAGAGTGAGTAAGTACAATTAGCCTTAAACCCATCAGGACACTGTCACCTGAAAAAAATGTCTTTCAGCAAAGTTAGACTTTAATACTTTTCACTGATTAAAAAGCTGACCTAACTTATAAATGAAAGACTTCCTTTTTTGGGCATCTTACTGAAGTGTATTTTTATATCTAAAGTAAGTCTTTATATCTGAAAGACCAATTAAGAATGAGTGGGTACTACCAGGTTAGTGAAATTTGCAAATTCCAACAATTCTTTCAAACTAGGAATCAAAAGAATGACAGAATCTCTAATTTTGCCATAGGTATTCACCAGACTTATGTTATCTTAGGGAGCTTTCACATGGCCTTTACATCCTCTTAAAAAATCACGATTTGATCTCACAAATTTTTTTAAAATATATTTTTATGAATTTCAGAGAGGAAGGAAGGGGGGGGGGAGAGAGACATCAATAGAGAGAGAATCATTGATTGGCTGCACCTGGGGATCAAGCCTGCAAGCTGGGCATGTGCCCTTGACCAGAATCGAAACTGGGACCCTTTAG
>NW_006297811.1:4664634-4666294 GCF_000327345.1 Myotis davidii | reverse complement strand
CAGGAGTTCTCAGTTTGATTCCTGGTCAGAGCACATGCCTGGGTTGTGGGCTCGATCCCCAATGTGGGGCATGCAGGAGGCAGCCGATCAATGGTTCTCTCTCATCACTGATGTTTGTGTCCCTTTCTCTCTCCCTTCCTAAGATCGATAAAAAAAATATATGTATATATATATACATATATGTATATATATACATATATGAAGACTTCCTTTTTTGGGCATCTTACTGAAGTGTATTTTTATATCTAAAGTAAGTCTTTATATCTGAAAGACCAATTAAGAATGAGTGGGTACTACCAGGTTAGTGAAATTTGCAAATTCCAACAATTCTTTCAAACTAGGAATCAAAAGAATGACAGAATCTCTAATTTTGCCATAGGTATTCACCAGACTTATGTTATCTTAGGGAGCTTTCACATGGCCTTTACATCCTCTTAAAAAATCACGATTTGATCTCACAAATTTTTTTAAAATATATTTTTATTAATTTCAGAGAGGAAGGAAGGGGGGGGGGAGAGAGACATCAATAGAGAGAGAATCATTGATTGGCTGCACCTGGGGATCAAGCCTGCAACCTGGGCATGTGCCCTTGACCAGAATCGAACCTGGGACCCTTTAGTCCGCAGGTCGACACTCTATCCACTGAGCCAAACCGGCTAGGACTGATCCCACAAATTTTAAGATAATTAATAACCACCAAATAATTAGTGGCAATAATGCACATACAGCAATGGAGAATTTTTGGGGGGTATGGTATCAAGTATCTCTGATCTTATAAATGATAAAGGAAAGATTTCAGAACTTAGAGGCTAGGAATTGAGTGAAAATGTAATCTATTCTGACACGGTAAAAGGGTCATTGTTCCACCTTGAATTCAGTATCTTTCCAAAACAACTTCTCCATGATACATTCACAAACCAACTCTAAACATGACCTGGACAAATCGTCTTTTTCCTCCTCAAGAGGACAATCCAACGAAAATCTTCACCAAAGCCAGCAGCAGCTCCTTGAAATTTCAGACATAACTGGAGGTTTTGTAATCAAGTCCAAATGTAGACACACACACACCTCCAACCTCCGATTTCTATCAAAGCGTTAACATTCTAAATCCTAGCTAGAGCGCAATTACTGGAAAGCAGTGTCCTTATGCAAGAGAAGGGAAGGTCTGAAACTGACAAGCGCACAGGTCCGCAGAACCTCAATCCTCTCCGTTTCACCAGGAGGCCAAAGAGGGAAGGCTCCAAGAAATGGGGGGTGAGGGTGTGTGTGTGGGTGGGGGGGGAGGGGTGCAGAGGCCACTGCACTCCTACAAGGGTGAAAGCAAAAGAGAAGCGACTCTGGACAAGCGGCCGCAGGGGACCTTCGAGCTTAGGATGCACAGAGTCAGCTCCTCTCGACCGAAAAAAGTCCCCTCTCCCAGGGAAGCGGCGCCCCGAGCCAGCAAAGGCAGAAGGGGATTATTGGTGGGGGCGGGCCGCGCGCCCCCACCCCGCGCTCTGGCCCAGCCAGGAGGGGTCGGCAGGGACCGCTGCTCCGACCATCAACAAAGGCTCCTTCAGTCCCGAGGCGAAACTCGAACAACAAAGGCCCGCAGACGGCGAGGACGGGGCCGGGGCGGGACGGATGAAAGCAGGGGAGCAAAGGCAGCAGCCCCGAGGGG
>NW_006297811.1:4656558-4663920 GCF_000327345.1 Myotis davidii | reverse complement strand
TCTGGCGCTTTCTCGGTCACGTGGGCGCCCGGACCCGGGGAATATCCTGGGGAGGGGCCGCCCTGGGGCGTCCGGGTCCCGGCTCGGCTCTCTCCTCCCCGGAGGCTTCCACGGACGCGCGCCCCGGGTCCCCGCGAGGACCGTGTGGGGGAGCTCTGAGCGGGCTGGGGCAGGGGCAGCCTTTGCGGGGGGCCTGGGGGCAGGCCCAGGGCAGGAAGGAGGCGGAAGGGAAAACCTACCCGTGGACCACGAGCGGGAGAGCCAGAGCGGGACTGTGAGCTGTCAAAAGTGACTTCTCACCGGGCTCGGGAGGAGGGATCGAGGGTCCGAGGCACCGGCTCTTGCTCCACTCTCCTCTTCAGCCCCGGGGACGCCTCTCCCCAAGAAAAACAATCTCTGGGAGGCGGAGGCGACAGAGAAAAATGACCACTGGACCAGGACAGAATGAAGTTCAAATCCTCATCGGGAGGACGGAGCAAATTCGTGAAAAGCATAGCTGGAAAGATTTCAGACGATGCAAGTGTGGACGCTGTAGCAAGATGATTTTTAAGCCACCAAAGTATTTCTAGACTAAGCGGTAGCTAACTGCTCTGTGTCACTGTGATTTAAGATTCTCCTACACGCTACAGAAACCACCATCACTGAAAACACGCTGTATATGAAAGTACCTAAAAAGAAAGTAGGTCAAGGGGGGGAAACATCAATAAGGACTCCATTAAAAGTTACAACAAGGAAGAGAAATTGATGCTAAAAGAACGTGGTTGTCGAGAGTTATAAATTCAACAGCATTTTTTTCTGACTCTGCAAACAGAGATAGCATTCGGATTCATATCTTACTTAGAATCTGGAAAGAATGAATACTTGGCACTTGAACAAACAGTAGTACAAAAATTCAAGTGGTTAACCCTGAAGTTCAGAATAAAAAATATTTTGTTAGTCGCAGAAAATAAGACAAGAGGCTTATCTTTCTTACAACTGAGTGGTCTACAGAAATTCAGAAAACAATGGTATTGATGAGGCAACTAGTATTTTCACTCTCATATTCCAAGTATATTTTTCTAGTATGAGCATTTAAAATAAAAAGAATTCCTATTGTGTGCAGCATCCTCCTCCAAGCATTATTTCTAGCATTATTAGGAAGTGTTCTAATGATATGTTGTCCAGGATGAATGTTTTGTAATGCATCAGTGGCGGTGATGTTTTTGAAGTGCCTTTATGTAAGGTGAGTGGGCACAACTGAACCCTTTTGAAAAACAGTATCAGCTAAAATATTAGTATAGCATGTGTGCTGATACGTGTTAACAAGACAGGTTCTTCATATGTTTACCCATGGAAGAAGCTGGGGAGTACCTTCAAAGACTAAGGTACAAGTTATAAAGTATCACTGAGAACTGAAAATGCAACAATTAAGGTAGCTAGTGGATTTTAATATTTGCAGCTCGCTTTCCCAAGGTAAGTATTTTAGATATCCAAATCAGGTTTTCCCAAGTTATGTTATGATGCCAGTGAAAATATAAAAAGTGAGAATATGGGGTTAGCCAAATGTACCAGTAAGTCCAAGGACAGATAAGATATCAAAGGTAGGCAAAGTACATTTTCCCTTCAAGCATAATGGCTTACACACCTAGTTTATAGAAAGAGAGAAAAGAAAGGAAAATATATCCAAATGTTAATTTTTTTTAAATTGCCTGAGAATGTAGGTCATTCCCACCTCCTGCTCATGTTAGTCCTAAAACCTAGGAGGTTTGATTAGCAAATTGTTTCTGAGCACTATTACTGTCTTACAAACACCACTCAGCATGGATGACTAAGTCCTTCACTTGTATTTGGTATCTTTAAGGCCTACCCTCCCGTTCCTTCATTCCTCTGTTTCAGAGTGTAGAAATTTAATGAGTAAGAGTGAGTTGTGTAATTAATAATGATTTATTGAGTACTTATGTGGAGGCATTACTTGGTGGGAAAATCAAAGGTGAGTAAAAATATCCCTTCCTTAAGGAAATGCACAGTTTTGTGGAAGAGTGACCTGCAATGGTAATATATGCAATATAAGTGGCGTATTATGAAAATGCATGTAGAGTCAACGCAGAACATCAAAGTAGTCTAAGGTGCTAACTAGAATGTCCACCAAATCTCTACAGACGTGCAGGTTTTTAGTTAAATGGTAAGGATTGGATATACTATCCCTTGACAGATCGACTTTGCCTCCGAGATCTCAAAAATATCGTTCTTATTCATAGAGAAGGTGTGTCAACAAGTACAGGTGACTTATTGCACCTAAGTCCCAAGCTGCCACTTAAGGGGAATCATTATATATGTACTTACTGAGACGGTCCTGGGGGATTTCGGAGGCCCATTCCATTGAGAAAACAAGAATGAACTCCAGGGCCAAGAGACTCCGCGTCTCGGAGGAACTCTGTGCTGGTGCCCATTTTGGACACATTGCGATTGCTACAGGCGAGATAGAGCCATACTGGATCTTCGCTCTAGAGAGAGTTGATTTCAGAGGAAACTCTGGGAGAGAGAAACAAACCTTTACTCCACCCCCGCGAGCAGTAAAGCTGGGCAGACTCAGAGGGGACAAACGTGTCTGCCTGCAGGCCGCGCGCGCCTCCTTGCTTCCCTGCGCTGCACAGACCAGTACCGCACCGCTGCACATTTTCCCCCTTGAATTCTTGAAATAGCAGGGCCTAGGGACAGGATCGTAGCTGATTTGTGCCTGCAAGCAGAGCCAGGGGATCGCATCAGAGATGCATCCAGAGCTGCGTTTGCAGAGGGCCGATCGCTCAGGACTAAGGCCCAGCGGGTCCTTCCGAGCCCCGGTCCAGAGAAACCCAGCAGCCCGGCCCGGGCCCTGCGCGCGGGGAGACAGCGCGAGGCCAGGAGGTGGCGGAGCGCGCGCCGCGCCCTGGATCTGCTGTTTATCTTCCCCCTGCTCTCTCCCTGGGTGGGCCCTGGCGACCGAGAAGGTCCGCAGGACTGGAACCAGGCTAAAAGCTGACTCCGTTCTGCTCCGCTGACCCTGCGTGCGGATCCCCACTTGCCCGAGGCCAGACTGGGCTCCGGGCCGCGGTTCGGCGCGCGCTCGCCCAGCAGCCGCGTGGGTGCTCAGAGTCGTTGGTCCCGGGCCGCCGGCGCTCAGCAGCCTCAACCTCGGCATCTGCAGCCGCGGCTTTTCCACCCAGAGCTGCAAGTCAAGCCCGCAGAACGGCTGTGGTTCCGGGCCCCGGTGCAGCGGTTGCCCGGGGCGTCCAGGCCGAAAGATGCTGGAACCTCTCCAGGGCGCGGTGGGGCGTGGGGCCTCGGAAACCAACCGCGGGGCGTGCTGGAGTCTGTCCCGCGGAGGTCCCGAGGTCGGGGCGCGGGCGCTGCTGCCGGGCTCGCAGACTCAATCTGCTCACTTGCAAAGGGCCGAGCGTCCGGCCCCATACTGGCTGCCTCCTAGATCCCAGAAGTGAGGGCTGGCGTCTGTCTGGGGCTCGGTCCAGTGGAAAGTCCTCGTCAGAGTCTGGAAAGCAGTGCTATGCTCACTGACAGAAAAGGGGAACACGGGTTAAAGACCTAGTGGAATCGGTTAAAAATGCCACACGTATCCCAGGAACACATTTTCCTTGCGAGGAACGGCGAAGTGGAAACAAAATGTTGAAAACATGGGACAGGTGCTATACCACAGAATTGAAATTACCCCAAAGGCACCGGAAACATTGGACCCACATTTAAGAGGATTAATTTCAGTCCTTGAGTTCTTCCCAGAAAGATGATAGCACATACAGTTAAATGAACAGGTAATTACATGGGGAGGGATATTTGTATTGCCTGTTTGGATATTCTGTTTTCTTACCATCTGAGGAAAGGTCAGTGCGAATGAGAAAGTAATAACCTTTTATTTTCATTTTTAATCCACAATAGAGGATTTGTTTTTATTGATTGATTGATTGATTGAGAGAGAGAGAGAGAGAGAGAGAGAGAAACATCAATGGGTTGCCTCCTGACCTCACCCCAACAGAGCACCAAACCTGCAACCTAGGTATGTGCTCTGACCAGAATAGACTCCCCAGCCTTTTGATGTACCAGACCAGGGATCCAACCAACTGAGCCACCTGGCCAGGGCAAGAATAGTAACATTTTTAAAATGCTTTTAATAGAGCCCCAGGCCCTCAAACGTTTAAATTAACTAAGGTGAAAATATTTGAGAAATGAAGCAAAATAAAACCTTGTAACAAAATATTTGAGTTGGTTCACAGCATCTCTCCAAAGAAGCAAAGAAATAAATATAAAAAGTGCCTTTCTTTATTTATATTTCTAAGTTTTAATCACGGTATCTCATTGGAAATCCATCAGAAAATAGCATTTTTGTGGTGGAGAGTGTCCCATGCCCTTGAACTGCTGTTTATCTTCACACTTAAAGACATCAACTTCTTAGGAGTTTTGCTGATTTCAGTGATTCCTACAGACATATAGCAATAATAATGATAACAATTTAATAATATCATTTTGAGTATTTAGTATTATATTCATATACTGGAGCAGGATCAGTCCCACCAAGAACTTACCCTCTATCATACTTTTACAAAAATGTTCTCACTAATAGACTGTCCAACCTATGAGGGAAGGCAGGGAAGGGGCCGGGGAGGGGGTAAGAGATCAATCAAAAGACTTGTATGCTTGCATATGAGCATAACCAATGGACACAGACAGTAAGGGGGTGAGGGCATGTGCTAGGGGGTGGGGGTGGCCAAGGAGCGGTCAATGGGGGGAAAAGGAGACATATGCAATACTTTAAACAATAAAGAATTTTTTAAAAATGTTCTTACTATTTCTCTCCCCACAGCCTCATCCTCTCAAGTTCCTCTCTAACCAGAGCTCCTCTGTGAAGACTTCCTTTGCTTAGGTCGAGTGAAATCAGGATATAATATCTGTCAGCAGAGTAAATTTGGCTGACTTGTTTTGCTTTCCTTAGTACCCCTTCCCATACAGAAGTAACCACTCTTTAAAACTCTGGTATGTTTGATTTAGTACTTCCTGTATTTTGATTTGGAATCTGTCCTCATGCCTTTTATCATAGTCTATAGATAAGCCTCATTCACAAATTTGTAAGGCCTTTGAGGGTAGAGACTATGTCATATCTAGCCTCCCTTCTCTAATACCCTTTGGCACACTGCAAGGTAATAAGTAGTCAGGAAGTGCCCGTTGAACTAAATTCAATTTTGTTTACCTTTGGCAGTCATAGATATGTATTTATACCTATCCTCATTATCTAAAATATCCCAGACTTATCCAGGGAGATCAGATGTTCTCCAAACTACAGGAGCTTATTTATAACTATCTTTTAAATAATTCAAGGATCTATGTTTTATTAATGCAATTTTCATGATAAGAAGTTATAATAGTATTAGAGGCCCAGTGCACAAATTTGTGCACGGGTGGGGTCCCTCGGCCTGGCTGGCGATGGGGGGCCGATTTGGGTCCTCTCACCCAGTCCTGATCAGGACCAATCAGGGCCAGTTGGCCAGGGGGACGGACGGCGGGAGGTTGGCTGGCCCCGGGAAGTTGGCTGTGGGAGCGCACTGACCACCAGAGGGCAGCTTCTGCATTGAGCGTCTTCCCCCTGGTGGTAGGTGCACGTCATAACGACTGGTCATTTGGTCGCTTAGGCTTTTACTTAGAGAGATAATCAAAAGAAGACAAGAGATATGCTCAGTTGTTTCACTGTAACAGATGAACTGCAAAAATGTGGACTCTTGCTTTCTTTCCTTTTCACAAACTTAACCTGTGCTTTAGGCCTAATTCAACTTTGTCTTTGCTCTTACGTTGTGTGACAATATTGATTTTTAAAATCATCTTCTCAAGAGATTCTAGATCTCCAAGCCAATTGTTTTCTTAACATGACTGAATAATTTCTCAATTTCTTCACCATAGTATCTAGTGCGCTGCTTCATATGGGTCCTACTACCTTCCTAGAAACCTAAGGAGACAATAAGTATAAGATTACCTCTGACTTCAGGTAGGACTTATTCTTCAGGATCTGAGTTATCTTATAGAAGAACCTCTCAAACCTGAGCTCACTTAGACAATCTGAATGAAAAGCAGAAGCTCAGCCCACACTTCTAGAAAGTCTGACTCAGTAGACAGGATCCCAGAAATCTGCATTTCTAACCATCCCTTCAGGGTGCTTCAGATCATACTGCCCTGGACCTGTAGTTGTCTAATTCTGCTTTCCCTTCCCTTTCTTCAACTCAGGGCCCTTGCACCATTTTTTGTAACAAATTCCGGACCCCCCCCCCCCCTTTCTGGATTCACCCACCAATGGGCACAGGCCACTTTTTAAAAAAGTTATAGCCAGCTCTTCATAATTTGTTTGAATCACCCTAATTATCCAAAGCTTTTGTTTTGTGAATCATTTGGATCTTAAGCCCCTAGTTCAATGTTCGGCACATAGTAGGTGGTTTCTCAGTAGATGTGCATTTTCAACCCCTTAGTCATGCCTTCTCTAGCAATGCTCCTTGTTAAGCAGAACTTGATTACTTCTTAACAGCCCTATCAGGAAGTGTGTGCCAGAACAAGTGGAAGATACTTCAAAACCTTTCCTGCATTTATCTGCCTTATTAAAATGCATTTTTATACGCGTAAGGGTAAGTGGAGCAGAAAGAAACACTTCATTTAAATTTCAATCTGTGAACTCCATGGTTCCAGCAGTTACTGTCATTGTTAATGGGTATCATTAATTTTTAAATTATAAATATAATTCATGTTTGGGGAAATTTTTCAAGAAGTAAGGAAAGACATGAAGTAAAAAATAAAAATCCTCTATTCCTAACCTCTAGTCCCACCCTGTCACTAGACTCAGAGTTTATTTATTCTTAAGAAATTTTTCATATATATATATATATATATATGCATTTGTAAGTTACCACTCCACTTTCTTAAATAAATTGATTCATACCACTCATCTGGGTGGTGTTCCACTTTGTTCTTTTCCCTTAGAACAAAGGGAAATTTGCCATATCAGCATTATTTCTAATAGCCACATGGTATTCCACAGTATAAATGCGACAAATTAATTATTTATTTAACAGATATACTATTGGGTTATTTCCTTTTTTTCCACTCTAAAAATACTACAGTGCCCAGCTGGCATGGCTCAGTGGTTGAGCGTCGAATGAAGAGGTCAAAGTTTGATTCCTGGTCAGGAATATTAAGATGGAGCTAATGGCCCTGACTGGTGTGGTTCAGTTGGACTGAAAGGTTGCCGGTTCAATTCCTGGTCAGGACACATGACACATGCTCAGGTAGGGGGCAGGCAGGAGACAGCTGATAGATCTTCCTTCCTTTCTCTCTCTCTCTCTCTCTCTCTCTCTCTCTCTT
>NW_006297811.1:4637926-4656547 GCF_000327345.1 Myotis davidii | reverse complement strand
TCTCTCTTTCTCTCTCTCTCTCTCTCTCTCTCTCTCTTCCTTGATATATATATATCGAGCTAATGTTTATTTCTTATTTAATATTTCTGCCAATAGAATTAGTGATGAAAGGTAAATGTTCTAAGAAGTTATTTGGGGTGTGAAATATTCAGTGAAGCAAGGAGGCAACTTCCTTCACCTTTGTTTCAGGATACCAAGACTCACTCTGGCATTTCAGTGCCACTGTTAAGTTTCCTTCTTTGGTGCTCTGCCCTATTTCAAGTGTAGAAAGCAACAAAGCACTTAAAAACACCCAACGGTCTGCCGCTTTGCCGCATCGTTTAGAAAGCAAGACTCATTTCTCACCACGCACTCACTGGCACAACACAGCAGGGAGTCAAGCTGAAAGACGAAACTATGAGAAATGTATGTTTTCTTTCTGCTTGGGTTTCCTGTCAAATGCATAAGACCAGGACTTCAAAACAAACCAAATATGCTTCAAATGAACTTGCAAGATTAAAGTCAAAGCATTATTTTTTAACTTCCAAATGATCAGTGTCTGTTGCTCCTCACAGAATTATTAGAAATTGCTCTGTACATAATTTGTTTGCGATCATAAGGCTGTAACTATGAAAACTAGTTTTATGACAAATTCAAACTTTTGGAGTATTTTGCATTTTTCATACACTTGCACTCTTTATATGGGAAGAAAAGACTTTATTAGTTCCCTGTATAAGTTTTTTGCGTGAAGAATTTTCACAGTTATTCCAGATACTTTCCCCTCAAAGCATAGTGAAAGTAAAGCCCCTTACCTGGCCAGTGTGGCTCAGAGGTTGTGTGTTGACCTATGAACCAGGGGGTCATGGTTTGATTCCCAGTCAGGGCACATGCCCGGGTTGTGGGCTCAATCCCAGTAGGGGGCGTGCAGGAGGCAGCAATCAATGATTCTCTCTCCTCATTGATGATTCTCTCTCCCTCTCCCCTCCTCTCTCCGAAATCTATAAAAGCATATGAAAAAGAAAGTAAAGCACCTTATTCTGAGAAAGAGGACGGCAGGACTTGTGTCTTGCAGTGTGTAGTGCAGAATGACCAGGAAGTCTGCAGTGATGACCTTTATGAATGGAAGCCCAACGTCCTCACCTTTGACCTCAAAAAGCCATTTTCTGTACAATTATTTTGGAAAAGAACTTCCTTGTGACACCGTCCCACTGTTTAGTTTCTATTTAGGAGGCATATCTTCCAAGATTCTTCAGACCTGAACATCTGTCTTAGTTGCTCAAGATGTTCAGTGATTAATTATTTTCTTTGTTTTTGCCTCCAGTGATATAACATGGTTCTATTACACTGAGTCTTTGATCTCACTAAAAACTCCTTCAGGCTGCTAAATGTTTGGTGTTTTTTTTTAAGTTTCTGCCATCAACCTCATTATATCCTCTCCTTTGGCAACTCCCTCCATTCTGTGGCATTAATTTTTATTTTTATGAACGTGACTCTCAAATCAATATCTGCAGTCTGAACTTTTCTCTGAGCTTCAGCTTCACACAGCCACCTGCATGCTGGACAGCTCCACTGGATGTTTTGCTGGCATCTCAATCCCAAATACATTCATCAAACTCCCCTCCCACCCTTGCTCTCACCCGGAGTTAAGCTTCCTCTTGCTTTCCTATTTCTGTACAGGGCATTGATGTCCTTCCAAGTTTCAGATTCCAAACATGGAGTTCAGCTTTGAGTCTTGCTTTCCGTTTCCTTTGTTTTTGCCTCCAGTGATATAATGTGGTTACATCAGCGAAGGCAGACTTACCAAAGAAGTCTTTGTCTCACGTTTCCATTCCCAACGCTGTCCCCCAGTCGTTCTCACAAATCTTTTTCTTTCTTTTTTTAAAATATATTTTTATTGCTTTCAGAGGGGAAGGGAGAGGAAGAGAGAGATAGAAACATTAATGATGACATTCATTGATTAGTCGCCTCCTACATGCCCCACACTGGGGATTGAGCCTGTAACCTGGGCATGTGCCCTGACCCGGAATCGAGCCGGTGACCTCCTGGTTCATAGGTTGACGCTCCACCACTGAGCCATGCTGGCCAGGTTTCTTAACTTGACTGCTTACCTCTGCATCTTCTATTTTGTGTTAAGGATTTCCAGCTAGAATGTCCTTCTCAAGGACAACTCTGACTTTAAGCCAACTCAGTCAGGAAGAGTTGAACCCCTCAAATCTGAAGTGAGTTGTGTAGGGGATTGGTTAAGCCATTTATTTTCTACTCCCTATTTTCTTATGCGTATTGTGGATAATAATTCCTATATGTTAGTGTTGCAATTGAATGAAAATATGCAAAGAACATGCTTATCACTGGCACTTAATTAGCACTCAGTAGATGTTAACAGTTGTTATTGTCATGTGAATTTACCTCTCAAAACTGTCAGTGGTGCCATAATGCCCAACCAATGGTGCAGCTCTAACCTACCTCTCTAGAGTTCCACTTACTACTGACTCTCACAAACTTTTTTTTTTTTGCAGTCATGCATACCAAACTGTTCTCCATTTACAGTTTATTTATCATATGGTGTTTTCGTCTTCTTTTAAGACCAGTCATATTGGTTTAGGGCCCACCCTTCATCTTAACTCAATTACATATGCAAAGACCCTATTTTAAATAAGGTCATTCACACAGGTACCAGGGTTAGAACTTCAACATCTCTTTAAGGGACAACCCATGACAGATTATGACCTATAATGACCTTTTAAAGTTCAAATATACTTTAGCACAAAAATGAATCTGTGAGGATATAATCAATCACATGCAATATTAGAGTGCTATGCTAGTCAGGATAATGTCCCACATGCCCTATAGATATCTATGCCCTCGTCCCCAGAACCTGTGAATATGTTAGGTTATCTGGGAAGAGAGAACTAGGGTTGCAGACAGAATTACAGTTGCTAATCTGACTTTAACATAAGGTGCTCACTCTCTGAGCGGGCCCAGCGTCATCACAATGTCCTTTAAATGTGGAAGATTGATGTAGAAGAGGAGGTTGGAATGATCTGCTGTGAGAAAGACCTGAGCAGCCATTGCTGGCTTTGCAGATGAAAGAAGGCTACCAGCCAAGAATGCAGCAACCTCTAGAGCAGTGGTTCTCAACCTTGGCTGCACATTAGAATCACCTGGGAATCTTTTTAAAATCCTGATTTCTGGGCCTCATCCTCCGGAAATTCTGTTTCTTTGTTACTAATGTTGTGGCCCCACCTCATAACAAAGAAACAGAATTTCTGGAGGATGAGGCCCAGAAATCAGGATTTTAAAAAGATTCCCAGGTGATTCTAATGTGCAGCCAAGGTTGAGAACCACTGCTCTAGAATCTGGAAAAGGCAAGAAAACAGACTCTCTCCTGAGCCCCCAGAAGGAAGGCAGCCCTGTCAAAACCTTGATTTCAGACTCACTTAGGACTTCTGACCTCAAGGACTGTAAGTTAACAAATTTGCATTATTCTAAGTCACTAAGTTTATGATCATTTAAAACAGCAGTCATAAGAACCTAATGCAAATGTGAATATTATTTTTAAAAAAGAAAAAGAAAAGGAAGACAGTAAACTGGTTAATTTTAGTATAATTCGGAACAACAACTTAAAACTTTAAAATAGACATATTTAAGGTAGGCATTTGAAAAAACAACAGTAATCTGACTCATATACGAGTGTATCAAAATAAATTGCTAATGTGTTACTACTGTAGGTAAAGGATGCTACATTAAGTGGACAAGATTCTTGATGCAGAGAATGTTAACACATTTGTTCAGTAGCATATACTTAGAAGCCAAGAAGGACGTTCAATCACACTATTTGTGCTTTGTTTTCTTTTACCAAAATAAAACTTATGAAAATGATGTGTGTGCCCATTAGAGTGTGTTGCATTCAATCAACATAGCTGGATTTAGAGTTTCAATTTCACTAGCAGTATCAGAAAGTTCACCTGTAAGCAGCTCCCTCTGGGAAGATTGCTTTCCTGTGTAATCTAATTTCCATAGTTACATAGAAGGAGAACCTGGCCCCTCAAAAACAAGTTATTGATCTAAGAATCTACCTTATTCTTATTCATAAAAGCTGCTTTTGGTTGAAAGGATTTAAGATTCTGAAAAATCATCCTATTCTAAAGGGATACTGACTAAAGCGTGGAGTGTAGCTTGCTACTCTCATTTTTTGCTTCTAATATTTTACAGATTCCTGTAGATTTGAGTTGTATAGTATTCCCCAAAATAAGACTATCCATAGAGAAGTCAAGAAGTCTCTGGCTCGGACGAGAGGCCCTGACTGTTCATAAATTGCAAATTTTAAATGAGCTGTATCCCCTTTTGATTTGTTGGTCCTTTTCAATAAAATATCTCTGATTCTAATTTTTTTTAATCATGGTAGGAAATTAATCCAAACGTTTAACTGCAATGTCTTAGTGTTAAGATGGGCAAATTGCCTCCCATGTGACTGCTATTAAGGCTGTGATTCTAATTTATAAACCAAAAGCAGGAGAAGGGGGAAAGGATAGCCCTGTGAGAGCTTTTATGGAGAGGTCAAAATGACTACAGAAGGACGTATGAACCCAGAGATGTTATGGTTGGTATTACAGAAGTCCCAATTTCTTGCAGAAATTTATTTCTAATTGTTAAACTTTATTCTGTGCAAAGTGTTTATCTTTTCTTTATTATCAAAACATTCCCTGAGAAGTTTCCTCTATATCCTTATAAACATGCAAATACTAGCAGCATTGCCATTTCAGACAATACCAAGTTCAATTTAGTAAGGGTAATGTGCAAAAATAATTTCTGCAAGTTCCTTTAAGTCTAGGGAGAGTGCTTCTAGAATTGCTAATGCTGGCCATCCTGTATAATAAAAGGCTAGCATGTAAATTGAATGGCGGAATGACCAGTTGCTATGACCACTAGGGGGCAGACACTCAATGCAGGAGCTGCCCCTGGTGTTCAGTGAGCTCCTGCAGGGGGAGCACTGCTCAGTCAGAAGCCCTGAGCCGGTCTCATGGCTGGTGAGTGCAGCGGTGGTGGCGGGAGCCTCTCCCACCTCTGTGGCAGTGCTAAGGCTGTCTGACTGCTGGCTTAGGCCTGCTCCACATGGACATCCCCCGAGGGCTCCTGGACTGCGAGAGGGTGCAGGCCGGGCTGAGGGGAGTCCCCCCACTCCAGTGCATGAATTTCATGCACTGGGCCTCTCGTGTTAGTGTATTCTATAATAATAAAAGTGTAATATGCTAATTAGACCAGATGTCTTCTGGACAACCTTCCAGATGAAGTCATGGCGGCGGGGGCCAAGGCAGAGGTGGCTGCTGTGCCGTGGCAGAGGCCGAGCCCTTTGCATGAATTTTGTGCATCAGGCCTCTAGTTCTTTAATAAAACTCCTCCTGGCAAGTGGGAGAGACCTGCAGCTCCAAGGAAGTAGAGTAGGTTGGACTATGATGGGCTGTGGTAAAGGCAGAGGTGCCCATATGAAGGGGCATTAGACTAAGAAACTGATGTATGAAAAGTGTGAGGTCCTGGCATGGCAGCTCATTTCTATCATCTCTGTATATTCTGTACCTGGAGTTGCCTGGTTTTCATTACCAGGACCTCTAATTGCTGGCTAGATTCTTTTGATCTCTGGGCTCATCTATGGGCATATTTTCAACTTTCCTTATTTTTAACGACATAGTTTTCCTCCTAGTCCCTATTTTAATTAGTGTCATATTCTAATTTAGGTACTACAATCACTTTAATGATTTGACCTTTACATTTGTAGCTCGTCTCATTTTAGTTTCTTGACTTGGGGCCAGGTAGTATAACCAGATAACCAAAGGAAACTTCATGTTTCAAGTAGCTTTTCCTAAAGATATTATTTTAGTTTTACCTTCCTGGAAAGCAAATTTTCTATCTCCAACCCTTTTTCTAAGTGAAGGTTTTCTATGTAAAAACTACACAAAATCAAAGTAATCTAAAAATATTCTGCTGGCCCTAACTGGTTTGGCTCAGTGGATAGAGCGTTGGCCTGTGGACTCAAGGGTCCCAGGTTCGATTCCGGTCAAGGGCATGTACCTGGGTTGCTGGCACATCCCCAGTAGGGAGTGTGCAGGAGGCAGCTGATCGATGTTTCTCTCTCATCGATGTTTCTAATTCTCTATCCCTCTCCCTTCCTCTCTGTGAAAAATCAATAAAATATATTACAAAATTATTAGAAAATATATATATTCTGCTGTTCTATATTGCCAGAGGCAGAGCAAGTATGGAAAAAAGGGGGTTCCACATTTTCACATCCCAGCTATATACAGGAAATAATTTTTTTGAATTATATTTCCTTAAATCTTTTGCCAATCAGTCTCTAGAACTGCCTTATTTTTCTCAGTAAAACAAACCAGAGCCTGTAAAAGAGGCTGTATAAAATATAACAGCAAAGATGAACTCAAACTCAGCTTTAGTAAGTGCTGTGTTAGGTCCTTTGGGTTTGTGATTGATGATAAACCTATGTAAATGACTTGTTAAATGTCTATTGATTACAGCCTCATGGTAAAAATCGTTGCTTAGTGGAAAAACAATAGCTGTGAAATGATAGAATGAAAAGCAATATAATATTCATTTTCTAAAAAAGATTAATGGGAATATAATGAATGTAACAAATTCCTTTTGTAAGATAGTTGGTTAGAAGTAATAAGAATGTAGAAAATACTGAGAGAAGAATGTAATATAAACACTTCTTAATAAAAAGCCTATACATATCTTCACAGCTATATATATCTTCCTATAGCTCTTTGTTTATAAATAATTTTCACTCACACAAACATTTACACTATTTACAATTAATTAATAATATTATGGTAAGTGAAAATTTGGCAAGAAAACAATAACTTCCTCCTTGATAACTCCCTTGAGGTCAACGACTTAACAAATACATTATTTTTTAGGGATGTGTAGCCTCCATTTTTTTTTTTAAAACACCAAGATAACAGCTTTTTACACAGCTATTCTCTTACTTGATTAGGGACAAAATGTCACTTTTGCTAAAAGCAAATCACTACTTTTCACACCCATCAAATGATCAAAATTTCATTCTACAGATAAAAATTGTTAATGAATTTTCATAGAAAAAAGTTGTTGCTAGAGATAAGAATTGGGGAGACCTTAAGGAATCTGAGACAAACTTAATTTTATGATTCATTTAAAAAATTATTTAAATTTATTACTAAATCTTTTTTTGTAATATAGCTAATGTTTATTAGGCCCATGCCAGGTATCACTTTTTAAAAAAATTATTGACAGTATAACAGATGTCCCTCAGCCCCCACCCTACCCCAGGCCTTCACCACATTATTGTCTGTGTCCATGGGTCATGTATATATGCACATATGTTCTTTGGTTAATCTCTTCCCGTCACCCATCCCCCTTCCCCCTGCCATCTGTCAGTCTGTTCCATATATCCATGCCTCTGGACCTATGGTTTATTTTGTTCATTAGTTTCTACATATAAGTGAGATCATGTGATGTGTGTCTTTCCCTGACTGGCTTAATTTGCTGAGCATAATAATCTCCAGGTCCATCCATGCTGTCACAAAGGTTAAGAGGTCTTTCTTTTTTACAGCTGCATAGTATTCCATGGTGTAAATGTACCACATCTTTTTTATTCACTCATCTACTGATGGGCACTTGGGCTGTTTTCAGATCTTAGCTATGGTAAATAATGCTGCTATGAACACAGGGGCGCATATATTCTTTTTGATTGGTGTTTCGGGATTTTAGGATATATACCCAGAAGTGGGATCACTGGGTCAAAAGGAAGTTCCATTTTTAATGTTTTTGAGGAAACTTCATACTGTTTTCTGTAGTGGCTGCACCAATCTGCATTCCCACCAGCAGTATACTAGGGTTCCCTAAATCCTGTTCCTTAAAAGTATTATTTTAATATCTCCTCCAACAATTACTAAACTACCTTTGATAGCGAGCCTAATTACCATAGTCTGCAACTGGATGATGTTCCAAAATATGAATGGATGTCCTCCCCCTCCATTTTCTTTCATTCCCCCACCTTTTCCTCAAGGGTGCTGCCGGTGTCATGCCACCATTATCCCAAGGACAACAGATCCAGAGAACCAAGGTAGCAGCTTCCTGTTTTTGTTTCTTTGTTTGCTTGCTTTTTAAGTTCAAATCTTTAGTACCAAGTAGTAGGCAGAAAAATTAGAAAGAATACCTAATAAGTCAGTTCCACTTTGCCCCTACCCCCCTTTATTTCCACCTGGGAACAAATTAACAAAACAACACACACACACACACACACACACACACACACACACACACACAACCTCACTGGGAGAGAAGGAGAACATTGGAAAAAAATAATAGTTAGATATCAGTGAGTGGTTCCTTAAAAGGAGGTCTGTACCTCTGCAAACAAAACTCTGGATTGGGAGAGGTGATGGTGACAGACGCTCCAGATGAATTTGGGCACCCAGGAGTGGTTGTGCCTGGTGTCCTTCTTCCTGCCAAGTGGCGATATGGATCAGATGGTGTGCGCTGGGTAGCATGAGCAATACAGAGGCTTCCAGGAAGAAGTCCAATTGCATACAACTTGCTCTCTTTTCTGCTCCCTCTCTCTCTTTTTAAAAACTGTACATACACGCATATAGTTAATGGTCAATAGCTATTTATAAAGCATGTCAATTAATCAATCAAATATGAATTGACTGCTGTGTGTGACCACCTTAGAGAATTCTTGAGAAATTTATTGTACAGCCCCAACAATGCATGATTTAAGAGCTAGAGAAAGGAAAAATCAGGGTCATGGAGCAGACAGGCCTTGGTGGGAGGTGTAGACATACTGGTTATTAGGAAAAATAAAACAAACACAAAACCAGGCTAGGAAGGACTAGGTCCTCAAACGGATAATTTTTTATTCCTGGAATTCCCCCTAGACAAAACCCAATCACAACTCCTTTAGCCCTCTTTGTGAAGGCACAGTGTGGATAGAGCTATCTGAGGTGACTTCCCTTCAGCAGGCTAAAGGGCTGGGGAGAACTGCTGCTCCTTATTTTTGCTTCTCCTGTTGGTCTTCAGGCGGAATTGTCAAACAACAACAACAACAACAAAACAAACCCACCCCAAATGATTTTGCAGTGTAAATTTCCTTCATGGGACCAACAGACTGGAAAGTGCATTGTTTATGTTAAAGTCCAAGTCCTGCAGTTTGGGGCAATTCCTCAGATGCCGTGTGTGTGTGTGTGTGTGTGTGTGTGTGTGTGTGTGTGTGCAGTTCATGATAAAACCCTCACACCTATACCTCTATTGCTACATCACTCCCTCCCGGTGCTTTCTTCACAAAGTGTGGCCTCTGCATAACTATTTCATTGCTTACTCAGAAAAGGTGCTATAAAACTGCTATGGACTAAGTTGTGTCCTCGCAAACTTCCAGCCTCCAGAACTGTGAGAAAACAGATTTCTGTCGTTTCAGCCAGAATCTACAGTATTTTGGCATGGCAGCCTGAGCAAACCAAGACAGAAGCACTGGACTTGCCAGCATGAGGATATTTTCTCAATGTCAAGTGGCTATTGACTTTTAATCTCCGGGAACGCATGATGAGGAACACAAACCACTGCTTCCTACGACCTATAAATCATCATGCCAGTGCTGAAGGTGGGTCTAGTCATAAGATGCCAGTAGCAAAGAGACACCAATTGTTACTTGAGAGTATCATTTAGAGAACAGAACTATGCACAAAGGCACAACTGTCGGAGAAGCCCTTAGTGTTGTCATCTCAGGGATTAGGAAGTCTCATGTCTTTTTCTGTTAGAGCCTTATGTTTACAATTTGCACAGATCACAAACTTTCTCGAGAGTCTTGTGGAAACATAATCCAGTGCCCCTCATTATCGTCACATCCACAGAGCTCAGGAGTTTTTGCATAATGGGTATGTCTAGTTGAGCAAGTATAAACGTAAAGAAGGCAGCCTACTGCTTATGCTGTGAACCACCACCACCACAGCAAATGCAAGACTCTATAGTAATGCCTTCTTGGATGGAAAGTGTGGTGTTAAGAACCTGCAGGATGATCGGACGGAATGAATAAACTAATTCCAGATTGGTTAAAGCCTTGAACTAAGTGTGAGGACATGTGCTTGAGTTATTCAAGCCAAGGACACGAAGTGTCAGTCTCACCGTTTGGGGAAAGTCGCATTACCCCATAAATGATGGTGACTGTGTGGCATATACAGAATCTGGGCTGTCTGCATGAAACTAGTGACTAGAAATTATATTTAAAGGCTTGTAAGGTCAGCAATTCTTCCTGAAGTGAAAGTTCCCTTTGTATGAAATTCTAGTATATTTAAATTTTATATTTTGTATGCATCTTAGTAAGTATGAAAATCTATTTCCAAAATAGGTGAATGATTATTTTGGGGGCAATTAAGGAAAGAGAGAGAATTGGAAACAGAAAAGAGGAAAATGACAAAAGTATTGATGGTGGCCCTAACCGGTTTGGCCCAGTGGATAGAGCATCAGCCTGCAAACTCAAGGGTCCCAGGTTCAATTCTGGTCAAGGGCATGTGCCTTGGTTGCGGGCACATCCCCGGTGGGGGGTGTGCAGGAGGTTCTGCCTCTCTATCCCTCTCCCTTCCTCTCTGTAAAAAGTCAATAAAATATATTTTTTAAAAAAAGTATTGATGGCAGATTAGGAGAACAGGATTTTAGAAATCTTGAGCTATAGAAACAAAGATGAAAAAAAAAATACAAATGTTGGAACCAGCCTGCTACGTCTATTAGAACAAAGGATACTGGGATGCCTTTAAAGGGCAGGTGAATCAGGAACCCCTTCAGGCCTACAGTAGGATTCTGGGGGCAACAGTAAAAGTCCACACTTCTTTTTTTAAAAATCTTTTTATTGAATTCAGAAAGGAAGGGAGGAGAGAGATAGAAACATCAATGATGAGAGAGAATCACTGATCAGCTGCCCCCTGCACACCCCCTACTGGGGATTGAGCCTGCAATCCAGGTGTGTGCCCTTGGCCAGAATTGAACCTGGGACCCTTCAGTCCGCAGGCTAACACTCTATCCACTGAGCTATACCAGCTAGGGCTACAAGTCCACACTTTATACAAGAAGAGACTAATGCAAAGAGAAGAAAGGCCTTAACATTTGGGTGAAGAAGCAGACCACAAAAAGGATAATTTTCAGGATGTGTGTTATCTCTAGAGAAGCCAATTGCACCACTAGAGAGTGCCTCCTCTTGGCCCTCCTGGTCCCTTTCCAAATTAAGGTCTTTATCATAAATTTTTACCTATTAATAATAGTTTATGTGTATTGCCATTCATTTTGTGCCTCTCAATGTCTAAGTCCTTTTTGTGTAAATTTACTTTTCAAGGCAATCTTGTAATGTATTGACTCTCACCTTTTACATGTATCTATGGGTAACTATCATTTATCGTTACTTATGACTAGAAGAAGATGAGATTTTTCAGCCTCAATTCTATTCTATTTTTTATTTTATTTTAATGGCTAGAGGCCCGGTGCACATGAGCAGGGCGGATAGGGAAATCATACAACTTAACAAAAGGAAGATAAACAATCCAATCAAAAATGGGCAGAGGACCTAAATAGACACTTTTTGAAAGAGGACATATAGAAGGCCCAGAGACATATGAAAACATGCTCAAAGTCACTAATCATTCGAGAGATGCAAATCAAAACAACAATGAGGTACCATCTCACACCTGTCAGAATGGCTATCATCAACAAATGAACAAAGAAGTGCTGGCAAGGATGTGGAGAAAAAAGAACCCTCATGCACTGAGGGTTCCGGCAGACTGGTGCAGTCACTATGGAAGACAGTATGGAGTTTCCTCAAAAAGTAAAAAATGGAACTCCCATTTGACCCAGTAATCCCACTTTTAGGAATATATTCCAAGAAACCAGAAACACCAATCAGAAAGGATATATGCACCCCTATGTTCATAGCAGCACAATTCACCATAGCCAAGATTTGGAAACAGCCTAAGTGCCCATCAGCAGATGAATGGATTAGAAAACTGTTACATCTACACCATGGAATACTATGCTGCTATAAAAAGAAGGAACTTTTACCATTTGCAATAGCATGGATGAAACTGGAGAGCATTATGCTAAGTGAAATTAGCCAGTTGGACAAAGGTAATTATCACATGATCTCTCTCATATGTGGGATATAATGATCAATATAAACTGATGAACAAAAATAGATCCAGAGAAGATAGCACTGAATAGACCATCCAACCTCAGAAAGAAGGCAGGGGAGGGGAGGGTTAGAGACCAAAAGACTTGTATGCATGCATATAAGTATAACCAATGGAACAGACACTGGGGTGGTGGGGGCTTACCCTTGGGGGTGGGAGTGGCTGGGGGCAGATCAATCGTGAAAAAAGGAAACATGTAATACTTTAAACAATAAAAAGAAAATAAATTATACCTTGAAAAACTTGGCTCTAGAACAGGGGTGGGCAAAATTTTTGACTCGAGGGCCACAATGGGTTCTTAAACTGGACCGGAGGGCCAGAACAAAAGCATGGATGGAGTGTTTGTGTGAACTAATATAAATTCAAAGTAAACATCATTACATAAAAGGGTATGGTCTTTTTTTTTTTTTTAGTTTTATTCATTTCAAACGGGCCGGATCCGGACCGCGGGCCATAGTTTGCCCACAGCTGCTCTAGAACTTGCCCTCATTATAAGATCTAATCTGATAAATAAACCCAGATCCTGTTGTAATCCAAGATATGGTGAGTGTGTGTGTGTGTGTGTGTGTGTGATTGTGATTTCTTTCTTCCTTTTCAAAAAAGAGAATGAAGGAGATTAAATCATTTCTAGGGAATAAGAAGTCAATAGCATCTTCTAATTTGTTTTAGTTATGTATTTACTAGAGGCCCAATGCATGAAAGCCGGTGCCTCTAGCTGCTGGCACTGGCTTCCCTCTGGCACTCAGGACCCGGGCTTCCCTCTGGCACCTGGGACCTGGGCTTCTCTCACAGCCTGGACTAAGAAGTCAATAGCATCTTCTAATTTGTTTTAGATGTCTTATTATTAATTGTGTGGGGTTTTTTTTTTTTTTGACCCCTGCAATCTTTATCAAATGGCTTGCTGGGAGCATCATCAGTTTGCTGAAAGAGAACAGCATATTTGTGATCAGCAATCCACTGACAGAAGGTGAGAGGAGTAGCCTCACCTTTGAAGTAGCGGTGCTGAATTTGAGAAGCCATTGTATAGTAAGAAGCCACCCACAAAATCTGAAAGATTCCTGATGGCTTTACCCTTTCCAGAGCCTTAATTTTTACCATTCAATCCCAAGCAGAAATGGCTTCTGGGTAAACTATGTAAAAGAATAAAAAAGGGAGGGGGATTACTTTATCCTAGTCCAAATATTCAATTTGCAAGAAAGCAGGGAGGGAATAAACAAGATATTTTTTATAACTGTATCTAATGTAAAAATACAGTCAAATCTTTTTCTAGATTAATCTTTTTTACTACTTTTCAGAACACCCAGATTCTGTGCTAAAATACATGTAGGAAGAAATTTTCCTTTTAGATAATTATGTTCTATCTTAAAGTCTGGCTCAGCAGAAAGCTTATGATAGTGCTCCAATCCTTCATGGCCTATTTAATATAAATAAAAGATAGAAAAACATAAAAGAGAAGCTACATATCCAAAATTTAGACTGGGCCATTATTAGAGAAATGTAAGCATTAAATTAATTAAGGATAAAAGAAATAAGCATGGCTAATTCATCTCTATTTTCAATCACTTTCTCCCCCTGACCCCACTTGAAAACTGAAGATAAAAACTTTAAACCTTCTCTATTTATTCTGTTTCCTAGTTCAATTTTGTTCTAAGTTTTGTTTCATGTTTTATCTCCTCTTTTCCATCAGGACATTATTACAATTTATAGTTATGTATTTACTAGAGGCCCAGTGCATGAAAGCCGGTGCCTCTAGCTGCTGGCACTGGCTTCCCTCTGGCACTCAGGACCCGGGCTTCCCTCTGGCACCTGGGACCTGGGCTTCTCTCACAGCCTGGGCTTCATCTGGAAGGTCATCTGGAAGGATGTCCTGTCTAATTAGCATATTATGCTTTTATTATTATAGATTGGGGTTTTTTCATTATTTGTGTCCTACTTGACCATAAGCCCTGTGAAGGTAGGGAGCTTATACACTTTGTTCACATATAAATTTTTGTTTATCCATCAGCAGTGTATGGGTGAACACTGTCTGGTGCATGGAGACATTCAGCAAAGTAACTGAATAGAAAATTACAACATATAATGTTATATTATTATATAATATGTCATAATAGTTATTTTTAAAGAATATGTATTAAAACTAGAGGCCCGGGGTACAAAATTTGTGCACTGGGGGGAGGGCATCCCTCAGCCCACTGTGCCCTCTTGCAGTCCAGGAGCCCTTGGGGGATGTCCAGGCTGTGAGAGAAGCCCAGGTCCCAGGTGCCAGAGGGAAGCCCGGGTCCTGAGTGCCAGAGGGAAGCCAGTGCCAGCAGCTAGAGGCACCGGCTTTCATGCATTGGGCCTCTAGTAAATACATAACTAAAACAATTCTGGCTGAGCGGTGCTCCTCCTGTGGGAGTGCACTGACCACCAGGGGGCAGGTCCTGCACTGAGTGTCTGCCCCCTAGTGGTCAGTGTGTGTCATAGCGACCGATCGTTCTGCTGTTTGGTTGATTTGCATATTAGCCTTTTATTATATAGGATTATCCATAAAGTCAACATACTAGAATCCTTACCTTTAATTTACCAATTGGCCATATTACAGTAAAGAAATGTTAGATTTTGAGGATACTCGAGGTAGTTTCATAGTTTAAACAAGTAAAAATAACTCCACAACTGTTGATCCTCTATTAGCCTGGAACATAGACACTCTCTATAGTGGTATTGATCACAGGAAATCAATCTAAGGGAGAATCTGACTCAAGCTGGATAAATCTTAGCTAGTTCCCTGACCATATTCAATTGGTGTATTAATTTCCTATTGTTGCTGAAACATAGTGTCACAACACAAATTTATTATCTTACAGTTCTGTAGGTCTGAGTCTAAATCAGTTTCACTGGGATAAAATTGGCGAAGGCAGGCCTCCTTCTGGAAGCTGTAGGGGAAAAGGCATTTCCTTGCCTTTTCTAGCTTCTAGAGCAGTGGTTCTCAACCTTCCTAATGCCTCAACCTTTTAATACAGTTCCTCATGTTGTGGTGACCCCCCAACCATAAAATTATTTTTGTTGCTACTTCATAACTGTAATTTTGCTACTGTTATGAATCGTAATGTAAATATCTGATATGCAGGATGTATTTTCATTGTTACAAATTGAGCATAATTAAAGCATAGTGATTAATCACAAAAACAATATGTAATTATATAGGTGTTTTCCGATGGTCGTAGGCGGCCCCTGTGAAAGAGTCGTTCGACCCCCAAAGGGGTCACGACCCACAGGTTGAGAACCACTGTTCTAGAGGCTGCTTACATTTCTTGGTTTATGGCCTCTCCTCCATCTTCAAAGCCAGCAGCCTAGCACTTTATCTCCTCTCTGTTTCTATCCTTATATTTCTCTCTCTCTGATGCTCTTGCCTCCCAATTATAAGAACTCTTGTGGTTATATTGTACCCATCCTTATAATCCAGGATAATCTCTCTATCTCAAAATCCTTAATTTAATCACATATGCAAAGTCCCTTTTACCAAGTGAGATACCATAGTCACAGGGTGTGGGGATTAGCATGCACATTATCTTTGGGGCAGGGGCATTTTTCAGCCTGCCACAATTGATCCAGGGGTACAATTTGACTGAAGTCAGGCCAGAGCCCTGGATATTTTGCCCTAGCACATGAGAAAAATCCCCCACAGGGATGGAAGCTCTGACGAAAGAGGCTTAGACTCCATCAGCAGTCATATTTCTTATTGATTTCGGAGGAAAAGGGAGAGGGAGAGAGAGAAACATCAATGATGAGAGAGAATCATTGATTGGCTGCCTCCTACATGCCCCCTACTGGGGATCAAGCCCGCAACCAGGCATGTGCCCTTGACCGAAACTGTATCTGGGACCCTTCAGTTTGCAGGCTGACACTCTATCCACTGAGCCAAACCAGCTAGGGCAGCAGTCATATTTCCTGAGGTGTGGAAAAAGCTGGTATAAAAGAAAAAGAAGGGAGTGCCCTGGAAGAGAGACCAAAAGGGGAAATGGAGGGGCTAAGGCCCAGGTGTACTTTTACCTCATGAGTCACCACAATCTCCCTAAATTCCTACCTTTTGCCTAAACAATTTGAGAAAGCTTTCGAACACTGACAACTAATACAGTTAAGTTCTGAATTACAGGTGGGCTAACTCACTCTGGTTATTCCAAGCCAAGGTCATGAAAACCAAATTTGCCCGTATCTGACTAGTCCACCGACAGGACAGACCTCCTGAGCCACATTCCTGGCCCAAGGTGATCAGTGATTCAGATAAACCAGGACAGTACTCAAGATCAAGGCCTGGGGAGTGAAGTGACTGAGACTAGGTCTCTCAGCCAGGAAAGCCTAGAAAAGATCTGAAGTTTTTGCCAGTCAGGTTATACAATAATGAGGTAGACCTCTTCCCCTTAAGAGGTCCTGGACAAATCCTTATCTCTTCTCTTTGGCAAACTCTAACTCAATTCTCAAGACCTAACTCAAGACCCTTCTCCCTTTGCTGGTTTAGCTCGGTGGAGATGCGTGGGCTCAGGGACCGAAGTACTTCTGTTGCAGGCTCATCCCCCTCCCTCAACCCACCTCCTTGTCAGGGCACATGTGGGAGGCAACTAATCGATGTGTCTCTCTCGCATCAATGTTCCTCTCTCCCTGTCTCTCCCCTTCCTTTCCACTCTCTCTGAAAATCAATGGAGAAATGTCCTTGGGTGAGGATTAACAACAAAAGTCCCTTCTTCAGTGAAACCTTCCTTGGATGTCTCCTTCATCCCCTTCCTTCTTCTCTACCACCTCCCACTCTTCCAGAACTAATTGTCCCATCCTGCTATCCTGTGTGTCCCCATGGTAGTTGAAGCATTCTTCTGCTGGTGTCTTTAAAACATGATATATTACATTTGGTTGTTCCCGCCTCCCCCATGTATTACTAACTACTTGCCTTGACGATGAATTCCTTGAGAACATGGCATGCTTCAATGTGTGCCAGGACTATGGTATAAAAAATATGCAATAAAAGACAGTCTTCATCCTCGAGAGCTAACTCTAATGGGAGGCAGGCAGTAAAATCCTCATTGTGTGTGATGAGTACTGTAGCAGGGGCATTGACAATATCATGGGAGCACTCTTAGGGACACTACTCGAGAGTGTGGGGGCTAGGGATGATTACTAAACAGATGATACTGAATATTAGAGGATAACAGGAGTTTTTGGGCAGTCCGGGGAAAGAACATTCCAGGCAAAGTCACAGAGGCATGAAAGAACATAGTAGATTCAGTGCAGCATCAGCAGTGTGATACTACAAGAACAAAAAGTTCGTGTAGGAGAGTGATGAGAAATGAGGTTAGGGAGCTGAAAAGGGTAAGCTTGAAAAGGTCTCAAGGGTCATGTTAGGGAGTTAAGATTCTATTTCCGAAAGCTATTGCAGTGTCTGGCATAGAATATTGACCATCACATCGCTGATAGTTCTAACGCAGGGATTTCTCACAATTGATACAGAAATCAAAAGACATGGTCACATAATTGGTGTTTGGCATTGCAACTATTGCACTGACATCTTTGCTTTGGGAGAGGAAAATCAATGTTGAAGAACTAGATTTTTCTGCATTTTTGAAGTCTAATGATCAAAGACATAAACATGACTGGGTAACTGTACATGAAGGGGATGATAAGTAAAATTGGAAAGCTTGGAAATAATAGACACTTAATACTCAGGGCTCTTCTACATTCTTTATATATTAATTACTAATAGCAGGGATCTTAGCCTGGGGTCTGTTGATGAGCCTGTTGGGGTTCTGAAAACATCTTGAAATTTTTGGCAAAATTTTGAGCATATGTGCATTTGTTTATTTTCCTAGCAATGAGGATTGTGAATTTTTATCAGATTCGAAGAAGCGTAAGATCCACTGGCTTCTAGCATAGACAACTAGAACAAAAGGACAACCCAAATAAAACAATTTTGTTTAGATATAGCATATGATATTATAGTCGCAAAAAAATTCTTTTGGGTGGAGTGTAGAGTTAGTAGGTAGGCCATTACCCAATGGTATAATAAACAATCCCCTAAACCAGGGGTGGGCAACCTTTTTGTGAGTGCGTGCCAAAACCAGCAAAATCTCTGACTCAAAATTCTTCTGCGTGCCAACCCTAATTTTTTTTTTAACCCTAATTTTTGGAGAACATGTTATGCCTACCTGATATCTCTTAAGGTGTACGTATGTGAAGAACCTTGAAGAAATAATAAAATTCATTCGAGCAACAAAAACACAGATGATGATGAAAAATACATTTATTTTTTAATGTATACGTGTACACTGATAGTCTGAGAGAAAATGTTATGGCTCTGTTTGATATTATCAGTGGGACTTTTGCTGCTGCATCACTGATGACAGAGATTTTACATCAGGTTTATATTTCGTGACCTTCAGAGATATGCACGCGCTAC
>NW_006297811.1:4637187-4637727 GCF_000327345.1 Myotis davidii | reverse complement strand
ATCACTGAGAACAAAGATTCACAATTTTAAATGGAAGAGTATGAGAGGGTTTCGCGGGCCAGCAAAAGTTACTGGCGTGCCATGTTTGGCACGCGTGCCAGGGGTTGCCCACCCCTGCCCTAAACCCAGTGCCTTATTATAATAACACTTTATATCTTGCTCACCTTGAAGATCCATGGAGTCAGTGAGGGAGGGTCTTCTGTACACAGTCCTTTAACGAGCAGGTTCCTTCCATGCTGTGGCTTTGCCATCTTCAACATGTCACTTCAAGGGTACTTGGGCATCATCAAGAGAGAACACACTGGAAGGCACACACCTCTTAATTGTCTTGATTGGGCATTGAAACGTCTCTTCTCACATTTCATTCACCAGAACTGATCATGTGGTTCCATTTCTAAGTGCAAGGCAGTTGGGAAATACCTGGGTACACAGAAAGAGGAAATGTATTTGGTGAATATCTAGCTAATCTTTGAAACTGTTCGGATTCTAATTTGCTGGTCATGGTTTCGGTCTAGTTCTAAATGAAAAAGATGGAATGAG
>NW_006297811.1:4618412-4636743 GCF_000327345.1 Myotis davidii | reverse complement strand
AGTTAACTCTCCCACGCAGTCAGCTCCTACAGTTGCAAAAGCAGAAATAAGTGCTGGCTGAAGGTACAGTTTCCCAGTTTTTTTTAAAAAATCCACCTGTTGAACTGTTTAGATTGAATTCTGCCTAGCACAGTCTCTTACCAGACTTGCAAAAACCAAGCAGACATTGTGGTCTGTAAAAATGTCATTGTGGTTCAATTCTGACTTTACATAGTCTATTTCTGACTTTATTTATTTATTTTTCTTTATTGATTAAGGTATTATATGTGTTATTTCTGCCTTTAAATAAATAGCTTTTCTCCATTAAAAATAGTCCTACCTCTTCCTCTTGACCGAAAACCAATATTCTGGCTCTGTCTTTGTTTACCTAAAAAATGTAGAGTATGAAAAAAATCTTCTACTTAGCTGTGTGACCTTAGACCAGTGGTTCTCAACCTTCCTAATGCCGCTACCCTTTAATACAGTTCCTCATGTTGTGGTGACCCCCAATTCCATTGTTACAAATTGAACATAATTAAAGCATAGTGATTAATCACAAAAACAATATGTAATTATATACGTGTTTTCCGATGGTCTTAGGCGACCCCTGTGAAAGGGTCGGGTCCTGGGTTCAAATCTGGTCAATCAAGGGCATATACCTTGTTTGCAGACTCTATCCCCAGCTCCAGTCAGGGTGTGCAAAGGACAACCAATCAATGTGTCTCTCTCACATCGATATCTTTTTCCCTCTGTCTCTCTCCATCCCTTCCGTCCTCTCTTTAAAAAAAGCAATGGAAAAAATATCCTTGGGTGAGGATTAACAACAACAACAAAAAATGTGGCCTTGGTCAGGGGCATGTGGCCTGGTCGGGGGCATGCGGGAGGCAACCAATCGAATGAGTCTCCCTCACAGCGAAGTTTTTCCCTGTCTTTCCCTCTCCCTTTCATTCTCTTAAAAAAAAAATCAATGGAAAAATAATCCTTGGGTGGGGAATAACAACAACAACAACAACAACAAAAAGTAGATTAGGATCAGGTGGAGAGTCTTTTCATTGACAAGGACTTTGAATCAACTTTTGGTGAGGAAGTGGTGGGATTAGGTTGGTATTTTCAGAAGACTTCTCTGGCAAGAAAAGGGAGTGACCAGATGCATTACGACCAGTTAGAGGCCTGCATGCCAATCATGGAGAGAAGAAATAAAAGCCTGATCTATATGAAAGCACTGGGATAAGAAAGAATAGTATGTGAGAGAAATAGAAAACCTTTCGGTGTCAGTGTACCACCACTGCCACCGCCAAAACCCACAAAAACTAAGGTATTGCAAGAGAGTTGCAAGGATTTGGTAGGACAGATAAGGGAAGCAGCCAAGAATGAATCCAGCTTTACAGTTCCGTGACCAGGAAAATGACATCATCAACAGGCAAGACGGAGAGAGGGATGCAGCCGATCGTGTAGGATATATGGAGTTTGAGGTGAAAGCTGGAGATGCAGGTGAAAAGCTCCGGGTTCCATTGCTTGTCACTCATTGCTTTGACTGGTCGGTACCTGTAACGTTGGACAGCTGTAGTCTCTTTTCTTGCATGCACCACCACACTGTCATGCTCCCATGCCTTTCCTCTTGCTTTTATCTCTGATTGGGATGCCCTTCCCACCTTTCAAAATTATTTTTTAATCTGACCTCTGTCCTGCTAGTTTTGTCTTTTCCCTAATTACATATCTATAGAATCATACTGTGTGTAGCATTTTGTGTCAGGTTTCCTTACTTAGCATAATGATTTTGAGATTCAGTCATGTGTTGCATTTATGAGTAGTTCGTTTCTTTTTATTGCTGACTAGCATTCCTCTGTATGGATGTGCTATACTCTGTATTGTTAAGGAACAAAATTCAACTGAGTAAATTTGAAGATTTAATTGGCTTTATTGAGGGATTTACGGATTGTGCAGTAACCCATCTAGCATCCAGAAGGGAGTGTTGAGGGGTTGTACAAAATAGAAGTTTTTATAGGAAGAAGGGTGGGACAAGGAAGCTGTTCATAAAAAAAAGGATTATTTTTAGACCAGAACATCTTCTTTTGGGTGGAAGGGTTTTTATAAGACAGATTGCCTCTTCTTTTTTATTGGAAACAGGGAGATGAAGAGATATGACAGACTATCTCATTGGTGTTGACCAGAACATTCCAGACTGGTTGATTAAGATTATGTTTTGGGGAGAGGCTGAAACAGCAATTAGGTCAGGTATTAAATCTACTAGTATACATTCACCAGATGAAGAAAAATTAAATTATTTTTAGTTTTTGGCTATGATGTTTAAAGCTAGTATAAAACTTCATGTACAGTTGCATGAACATACGTTTTAATTTCTCTTGGATAAATACCTAGGAGAGAGGTTTCTGGATCAAAATGTGTATATAATGTTATAAGACATTGCCAAACTGTTTACTCAAATAATGATATTATTTATATTCCCACCAATGATGTATGAGAGCTCCAGTTACTCTGTACCTCATGAGCAGTGGCTGTTTTGGGTGCCTTCTCTCTCTCTGGGGGAAGCCAGAAGTCCTATGGAGAGGCCCCCGTGGTAGCCAGCCTGTCTCAGCCCAGCAGCCAGTGAGGAACTAAGGTTTGCCAGTAACCTTGTGAATGAGTTCAGAACTGGGTTCTCTGTCCTAACTGAGCCTTAAGACGATAGCAGCCCCATCTGATGATAGCTTGGCTGCAATCTCACGAGAGATCTTGATTCAGAACCACTGAGCTAAGACACTTCCAAATTTCTGCCCTCAGCAACGATGTGAGATAATAGTTGTTGCTTCAAGCTGCTAAATTTGGGGTAACTGGTTACACAGCAATAGATAGCACACTGAACTAAGACATAAGCATGAAGCTCAAGGGAGCTGCCAGGTCTGGAACAGATTTCATGTGAAACTATGAGAGAGGATGAGTTTTGCATACTTTGTGCTTGAGGCCAGAGCATCCAACCCTATTTCTGGGACCAAATCCAGAATACCTCTATCTCAAAGAATATAAATGACAAAACAAAATTAATTTTAAAAACACAGTATTTGAGGCATAGGGAGAGAAGGCCACATACTCAATTAATGATTATGTTGTCTCAATTCTCTGAACTTTAGGAGTCAGCTTCCACACTGGTTTCTCTCTGTCTTTTTATCAACAACTCCTATGCTATATTTATGGTGTTCTATTCCTCTGGCAATTTTCAGGTATATGAAAATTCCCTTCCTTTTCTCCCCCTCCTCTCTTCTTCCTGGAACCCAGCTTACATGTTTCACAGAGTGACCCAAGTTAAAGCAACTCCCATGGAATCTGATCAGGCATCGAGGTAACTGAGGTAATCTCAGATCTTACCCTGGGGATGTGAGTGTGGGGAATGTATGGGTCTAGAGAAGGCTTGGTGGGTAGTGGCTGATTTATACTGCCTTGTACACGCTGGAGAAATGTGGAGGCACCGATCGATGTGAACAGCTGAATATCCCACTGTCTGAACAATGTCTGGAAACTTGATCTGCTCAAAAGACGGTTGGGCAGCATTTAGAGGCTGAGATTAGACAGAATCTTTCCACCCTTCAGTTCAGCTAGAGTTTGGAAGGTAGGGATGGTTGAATATGTGGGGAGGGGGTGTTGGGATGATGTTTTTGACAATGTCTTCTTTTTTTCCTTATACATATTGTTCAGTGACTAGCAGCCAAGATTTCAGCTGGACAACTGGCCCTGCTGGCTCCTTTTCTTGTAGGAACTATGTGATTCCTGTGAACTACACCAAAAGCATCATCCCAAGGAAAGCTTCTTTACTTGATAAAACTGGGTCTGATTCCCTCCTTCCAAGTTCTTCACTGTCTCTAAAGCAGGGGTGGGCAAACTTTTTGACTCGAGGGCCACAATGGGTTCTGAAACTGGACCGGAGGGCCAGAACAAAAGCATGGATGGGAGTGTTTGTGTGAACTAATATAAATTCAAAGTAAACATCATTACATAAAAGGGTACGGTCTTTTTTTTTTTTTAGTTTTATTCATTTCAAATGGGCCGGATCCGGCCCGTGGGCCGTAGTTTGCCCACGGTTGCTCTAAAGTGACACATGGTCATTCATACAAATGAGAGGGAAACTACGCCGAGTTTTCTGAATACAGCACCCTTACCTCTCATGGCAAAATAGCTATGTTCTTTAGGCAAACCCATATGATCTCTAAATCTCCTGAGACTTCCCCTGCAAAACCAGGGTAGAAAGGTCTTTCTGGCTTTATCTCTATCCCCCTCCCATACTGCACTAGAAATATAACCGAACCACGCTATCAATACAGTTGCTTCTTTTTTTGATTCTTGCACAAAGCCCGCTTCTCTGAAGTCTTTCACGGATAGCCCACTATTGAAAGCTTTCTGAGTAGAAGTGCGAGGATATATGTGCAAAGCAAAAAAGAAATGGGAAAATGTTAAGCAAATTACCTTCACCTGTGAGATTTTCCCCCCATTCTTCCCGGCATTGTTTGCCTAATCCATTGACATTTCAGACTAGAGGAAGATTGTGCATAATTGTACCAGCAGTTTCTTTCTCTCTCTGAGGGTTCAAATGACAGAGGTTGTTAGTCTGAGGAACAGGATGTTTGCATTATTGATTAGGTCACACTCTTCGGGCTGAAATAGCAGTGAATATTCTTGGCTGATTTGCATGTGTCAAGTTGGCCTGCTTCTTGTCCATCAATTCTGGGGAGATTTTGTTGCTGCTGCATGTGTTAGACATCACGTCTCAGGATGTGCTTTCAGACTGTCAGTCACCTTACCTGCTGCGGCTGATTACGAACCTTATCTCAACCAACAAACTGTCTGCTGCTTGTTTTTGTGTCTGTGACCACGGGTAGTTGTTCGGTGCTTTGGGCAATGCTTATCGTAGGTTCCCATTGCTGGGAATTTCAGCTGTTTGTGCAGAGTGGAGGCTCACATAGCTGAACAAATGGCTTTACCATTTTCAATTTAGTTGTGCTACAGGGCAGCCGAAGATGAAAACAAACCACATTGCTCCTTAACTACATTTCTGGCTTACTAAACAATGCTGTAGCAGTCATGCTTCTCAAGCTTCGGTATATAAAATGCAAATTTCTCAGCTGAACTGACAGAGATTTTGATTCAGTTAGGTCCCAGAAGGGACCCCGGAAATCTGTATTTTAAACAAATAGCCTGGTAATTCTGATTTAGATGAAACATGGGATATAATGCAAGAAACATAGCTGTATAGCATTAAAGAATCTAGTGGAGGTTAAAAAATCAGGTTCTGTTTTAGCCTCGTGACAAGTCAAAGATAATATTGAGGGAAAATCTCAATACTGCTCTCATTTATAGCAACCAGATTGTTAGCAACTTAAAAATATGATTTATGTCTAATTTTTCTTTGGTAATGCACTTTGGCTGATACACTTGGTAGATGGGCACTAAATAATTAAATCTAATAGTGATCTTAATTAATGTAAAATATTTATTATCATTTACTGAACATTTTTATTAATATAAATCATAATAGAGAACCCAAAACTAGACTCCCCCCCCCAAATATTTGGGAATTTAGTAGCATTTCAAATTAAGTCAAGAAAAAAAGGCTTCAATATTTTCTACGTGGTGTTATAACAACTGGCTTGCCATTTAGATTTCAAAAGAAGCTGGATTTCTACTTCACTCCTCACCCCCAAATAAATTATAGATGAGTTAAAGATCTAAACTGAAAAAAAATATAAAGCTGGACATATGCTAGAATAAAGTACAGATACTTCTTTTTAGCATCTTGGCATTGCATAAAACCAACAAGTCTAAAAGTTAAAGACAGACATATTTGCCTATATGAAAACTATTGTATGGTAAAAATGTCATAAAAGATTAAATAATCAAGCTTAAAATTAAAGGTAAAATTAACAACAAGAAAAAGATTTTTGAACAGAAAAATAACCCATAAATGACCTATAATTTATGAAATAAAGTTCAACCCTGCTCAGAATTATGCAAATGAAAATAAGATACTATTTTTCACCTACAGTGAAATGGGACCTTGACTTACGAGTTTAATTCGTTCCGTGACGGAGCTCGTAACTCAAATTACTCATATGTCAAATCAAAAAGTGAATGAGTGAGACATGTGATGCTGGGCTGATGTTGTGGCGTTCACTGTGATGTTCGCTGTGCCAACTAGCAGTGGGGTATCTGAAGCTGGCTCATAACCCGAATTTTAGCTCGCAACTCAAAGCAAAAAATCGGCGGAGAGACAGCTCGTATCTTGAAAAACTCGTTAGTCGGGACACTCGTAAGTCAAGGCCCCACTGTATTTTAACATATTTCATGGATCAGCTTTGAGGAAGGGTGGAGTAGAGCACTTGAGCAGTCTCTATACAATTTTAAAATACATTCTTTGACCCAGCAATTCCACTTCTAAAGATGTATCCATGAAGTATAATTGTACATGAAATTAGAACAAGGATGATAAGTACAGTATTTTTTGTAATAGTAAAAAAGAGAAATAATACTGATAGAGGCCAGTTAAAAATTAATAATCTATAATACTTTGTACTACTTTAAAAGTCTGATTATTAGATTTGAATATTTGATATGGAAAAACCACCAAGATTCATTGGTAGAGTTAAAAAAGAAAGAAAGAAGACAGGACATTACTGTGTACATTGTTTCTTTTTTTTAAAATATATTTTATTGATTTCTTACAGAGAGGAAGGGAGAGGGATAGAGAGTTAGAAACATCGATGAGAGAGAAACATCGATCAGCTGCCTCCTGCACACTCCCTATTGGGTATGCGTCTGCAACCAAGGTACATGCCCTTGACCGGAATCGAACCTGGGACCCTTGAGTCCCCAGGCCGACGCTCTATCCATTGAGCCAAACCGGTTAGGGCTGTGTATATTGTTTCTATTTATAAACAGCAAAACCTCAAAAAGTGTGTGTACACACATAAGAAAATTTCTGGCAACATCAAGAAATTGTTAAAAATGGGTACCTTTGGGAATGGGAGTAAAGATTTTGGGGTAGGAGGAAGACTTGTTTTTCATGGTATAGACTTTTATATTGCTTGAAAATTAAAAAATTATGTAATGTATCATTGAAATTACTGAATAAAAAGCTACTTAAAAAAGCAAGGATTTTATATATTTTAGCTTTCTGGTTAAGCATAATGTTTGTGATAATCATACTTCACTATGAAAAAGATCAAATTATACTTAATAAAACAAGTAAAGTAAGCATGTGTAACATTTACAAGGTGGTTCTTTTTTTAAGTGGCAGACTACATTTCTTTTTTATTTTATTTATTTTTATTATGATGATGATGAAAAACATATAACATACAATTTTCCATTTTTTTCCATTATAGTTCACATTCTGTATTAGTTTTGGTGCACAATATAGTGGTTAGATCATCAAATACTTTACAGAGTGGTCCCCTAATATTTCAAGTACCCCCCACCCTGGTCCATACATAACTATTACAATATTATTTTTTTCACTCATCTGCTGATGGGCACTTAGACTGTTTCCAAATCTTAGCTACTGTAAATTGTGCTGCTATGAACATAGGGGTGCATAGATCCTTTGTGATTGGCATTTCTGGTTTCTCGGGATATATTCCTAAAAGTGGAATTCCTGGGTCAAATGGGAGTCCCATTTTTAACTTTTTGAGGGAACTCCATACTGTTTTCCATAGTGGCAGCACCAGTCTGCACTCCCACCAGCAGTGCACGAGGTTCTTTTTCTCCACATCCTCGCCAGCACTTGTCATTTGTTGATTTGTTGATGATAGCCATCCTGACAGGTGTGAGGTGATACCTCATTGTCATTTTGATTTGCATCTTTCAGATGATTAGTGACTTTGAGCATGTTTTCATATGTCCCTTGGCCTTCTGTATGTCCTCTTTTGGAAAGTCTCCATTTATGTCTGATGCCCATTTTTTTATAGGGTTGTTTATCTTCCATTTGTTAAATTGTATGAGTTCCTTATAAATTTTGGAGTTTAAACCCTTATTGGATAAAACATTGGCAAATATGTTTTCCCATGCTGTGAGCTCATTTGTTGTTTTGTTGATAGTTTCTTTTACTGTGCAGAAGGTTTTTATTTTGATGTAGTCCCATCTATTTATTTTCTCCTTAGTTTCCATTGTCCTAGGAGCTGTCCCATTTTTGATTGGATCATTTATCTTCCTTTTATTAAGTTGTATGAGTTCCCTGTAAATGTTGGAGATTAAACTCTTATTGGAGATAACATTGGCAAATATATTCTCCCATGCAGTGGGCTTTCTTGTTGTTTTGTTGATGGCTTCTTTTGCTATAAAGAAGATTTTTATTTTTATTATTATTTTTTTAGTCTTTCTGTTCCTTTATTGGAGCAAGATTCCTGACCAGTATACAGTGATGTATTCACTAAACAGAGACCTGTGCAGAAATTACATACTATCCATCTAGATAGGTTTAATTCACTTTGCCTATTGATGGAATAGTTCCACTTATAAAGTTTTATATATTCAAATAGCTCTGAATTTGACCAGGCTGTCCATTAATTCATCTCTGACCAAGTCAAAAATCTCTTTATGTTCCTTTATTGGAGCAAGATTCCTGACCAGTATACAGTGATGTATTCACTAAACAGAGACCTGTGCAGAAATTACATACTATCCATCTAGATAGGTTTAATTACACTTTGCCTATTAATGGAATAGTTCCACTTATAAAATGTTTTGTACATCAAATAGCTTTGAATTTGACCAGGCTGTCCATTAATTCATCTCTGAAAAAATTAACTGTCATTTAATTTCAGCTACTATACTTTACAGCATTAAAAAGCTTAGGCATTAGGTAGCTTCTCAAAATGTTTTTCTATGCACAATGGCATCTAGCAGACAGAGCAGAGTCCATCATCTCGCCCAGATTCACACAGCGGGTCTCATTGGAGAACGATAAGCTAAATAGCTGGTACTTAAGAGACAAAAGTACTCTTACCCTGAGTTTCTTAACCACCACTATGGACGTCTTACTCTGCGAACCTGTCTTCTGGGCCACCTTTATAGTGCCAGTGAAGACATGACAGCAAAGCCCCACGTGTAACTCGGCATGAGAGCACCAGGTCTGTCTGGTGGTGGTGGCAGGCACTCTTATTATATCCAGCTAAATACAGACCCATTTTTAAAATGCCAATTTGATATACAAAATTAAAGATACAACATACTCAGAACTAAGTGTGAGCAATCTGGTATTCCAAATGATTTGAAAATTTTTAGAAACTGATAGAAAATTGTACTCATGATGTTTCCCAGCTATGGAGACATTAATACACTGGAGTCTTTAGGGTTTTCTAAGTACAATATCATGTCATCTGCGAATAATGATAGTTTACTTCTTCTTTTCCAATTTGGATGCCCTTTATTTCTTCTTCTTGTGTAATTGCTATGGCTAGCACTTTCAGTACTATGTTGAACAAGAGTGGTGAAAGTGGTCAACCTTTTAAAATTCAGTGTGTAAATGACAAAACTTCATTAGGAAAAATACATCCAGTTGGCACAGCCTCTATGTACCTCACTTTGTCATACTGGTATGAAAAGATGTTCCTGATACATCCTCTGTAGCATAATATGCTTTCAGGACTTTGCCTAGTAAAGGCGACTATTTGCCATGTCATCCCAATGTCTTCAGCTAGTCTACCCTCTTGGTAATTGACACTCCAGGTCTCAGCATCAGGGAGGTAACTGTAAATGAATGAGGAGTGATTTGCATCTTACCCACCAGCTCTACCAGTTATTCAAGATGGGGAAAATAGAGTTGCTAAGAATGGAATAAAACTGTCAAAAATAGATGAAAGCAGCTACATAAAATATTGAAACTTAAAAACATTTTTGGCAACTACACTTTACCCAATTATAATTAAAAATCACATTTTCCCAATTAACTAAAAATAATATCCCCAATTATAATTAAAAGTAATATGTACCATGTTAGAGAGCACAGAGAAATATAACTTATACTATATTAACAGAAAGAAATTTCTCCACAGTGTAAGCACAAATGCAGAGTTTCTTCAATTTTTGTATTTTGTTCATCATTTTAAGGAGTATTTGAATGGGGATGGGGAGTTATGTATAATTTATTTATGTATTCATAGGTTATGTGCAGGAACATATATGAGGGACGGAAGACATAATTTCTGAAATAGGGGAAGCGAAAGGTCATGTTTGAAAGGGACAATTCTTTTGTATAACTTATTTTGCTACATCATGTTTTAAAAAATATATAAAAGCACTGCAAACATTAAAAAATGCTCTAAAATATTCATATGAATTCCCTGATATTTTTTAAAAAAATATATTTTTATTGATTTTTTACAGAGAGGAAGGGAGAGGGATAGAGTTAGAAACATCAATGAGAGAGAAACATGGATCAGCTGCCTCCTGCACAACCCCCACTGGGGATGTGCCCACAACCGAGGTACATGCCCTTGACCAGAATCAAACCTGGGACCCTTGAGTCCGCAGGCTGACACTCTATCCAGTGAGCCAAACCGATTAGGGCTTCCCTGATATTCTTATAAAAATTCTTAAATTCGTATAAAATATATGAAATAAAAACAAAGCCCATTACTAACTAAATCATAAATAAAATGAAAATGGTTAATAAGAGTACACAAGAAACATTTCTTCTTAATCATCCAAATAAAAAAGAAAAAAAGGATTGAAAGGAGGACAAATGGAGGGGAGAAAATAGAGTAAAGGAGAGTGAAGTGCCTTAATGGAAAGAGGGAAGGAGAAGGAATTTTTTCATGACTTGAAAGGTGTCCTTCCCCTGAAACTATGAAGGCTCCAGATTTCCAAAATAAGTCTGCTACTTTGAAAATATGCTGCCAATCCTTTGAGATTTAATTAATTAATTAATTTATTTATTTATTAAATCCTCACCCGAGAATATTTTATTAGAGAGAGAGAGAAAGAGAGAGAGAGATAGGTTGCCTCACATAAGCGCCCAAACCCGGATCCAACCTGAATCCAACCCACAACCTTTTTGATGTTGGGACCATGCTCCAAGCAACCCAGCCACCCAGCTGAGGCATTTGAGATTTAAATGACAGAAATTCATGAATAATGGTGACACCAATAGTTACCAGGAAAAGGTGAATGGGTAGTGTAGTCACTGGGAGAGACCATCAGAAGGAGATGATGGAAATGGTTTAAGAACAGAAACAAATCAATTTATCACAGGTTTTAAATTTCAGTACAACTTTGCTTTCTTTAGCCAATTTCTTTGTGTTAAACAAAGGTTGATTTTCTATTACAAGAATCCTCTAAGCTCTTCCTTGGGACAGTTGCTGCTAAAATGAATCTAAACCAGTCCCTACAGAAATGGCCTTGAGCCGGTCGATGGAGACAGGAACCTTTTTTAGGATTCTAATCCCTGTGGGGATAAAAGCAGCCGCAGCCAAAGCCTGAGGAGCTGGGTAGGTTTTAGAGAGACACTGCACTGGGAATCTTGGAGTTAAATGTCCCAAAGCTGACAAGCCACAACACGTTGATCTTCTGCTTAGGAAGAAACTGACCTTTACATAAGTGAAATAAGAGGGGGGAACAAGGCACAAATGTTGAGCCACAACTAGTCCTCCCCAGAACTGCATCATACCTCCTCCTTGCATCCTTATTAAATCCAGATGTACCTTTGATTTTTGAAAAGTCTAAATAGGCATGTGTTTTATTTTTCTTTTTCCTACCGGAATCGTGTTGCACTCCTGACAATGCTTTGTATCTGATCTGAAATTTACAGCTCTTCTCCTGCTTTAAGTAAACATCAGGTACTTAGCTAATTAAATGTCAGACCAGTAGGGTCTTGTTTATAGGAAAGTGTCAACTTTCAGGATGTTGTGTGTAAGTCTCGATAAAATTACATAGAAAATGACTGCGTGCTCTCGTTTCATAGGCTGACCTTGAGGTCATCACCGCCTGAAAATGTCTCAAAACTAAAAAATGATCTAAGGGTTGAAACAAGATAAGATCAAATTGATGTCATGGTAATTACGGGGAGTACCATTCAGTTATTAGGTAGATTTTACTGTTGATCCCTGGGCTTAGATGCCGGTGGGAACATGCAGTTTTTATTTCTCTGCTGGTATAAAAGCAGGTGAGGACTTTGTTTAACTGCACTCACTGAGAAACCACAAAACGAAGCTAAAATTCTTCAGACCCACAACCAACTACCCCGAACACATCCTGCAAAAAGTCCAGAGGAAGGTAAAGTAAAAGGAAAAAAATATTGGGGGATTTTAATTGAGTGGGGAGTAAAATATTTGAGAATGTAGGGGAGCTGTGCATACACCTTAGTAAAAAGAGGGAGAGGCGTTTACACATTCTCTTTCCAGCACTCATGATTGAATTGGGAGGAAGTCTGTAATATTGTGGTCTATGATCACAGCCTAAGATGTTATCTAACAGAAGCCAGAAACCAAATGTCTCCTGCTGAGATGTGTGAGTGCCTGTCAGTATCTAAAAAATTTCCTCAAGAAATACTGGAGTCATTTGAAAGGCATTCTTCTGAGTGGCTTCCAGGGGTCAGGCAGAGGGCGAGTAGATATTACTTAAGTTGCTAATATTGTTTTATCATCAGTTTTTAAATGACGCATAACTGAGAAAGCCACCCACTGATAAAGCAGCTCACCTGTTCAGCTAAATGACATAGATCCTGATATGTTTTGAAAAGATGTTCTTGTCTAGATTTGAATAACAGTACTGAAATCTCTTGAACAACATGGTTTCCATTTTTCCCCCATAAAATGCTACAAAAATAAGAGTCAGTAGTATTTCTCCAACTATCTCTGGTGACCTTGCCATTCGAAATCACTTGCCCAAGTCTGATTGCTTTGTTCAAAAAGAGTTTCTTGGTGATCTTTCTTAATTCTTCCACTGCTGCCCTTCCTATCTCAGCCTTGTCTTGATTTCCTGCTGCAGTCTCCATTTGAATTAATGACTGAACCAAGGCAAATAAAATCTTTAGCAATTTCAATATCTTTATTGTCTACTAGAGGTCCAGGGCACGAAATTCGTGCAGTGGGGGGAGGTCATTCAGCTCGGCCTGCACCCTCTCACAATCTGGGACCCCTCAGACATCCCTCTGTCAATCTGGGACTGCTGTATCCTAACCACTCCCCTGCCTGTCTGCCTGCCTGCCTGAACGCCCCTAACCACTCTGCATGCCTCCTCATCATCCCTAACCACTATGCCTGCCTGCCTGATAGCCCCTAACCACTCACCTGTCTGCCTGATTGCCCCTAACCACTCTGCCTGCCTGCCTGATCTCCCCTAACTGCTCGCCTGCCTGCCTGATCACCCCTAACTGCCTCTCCCTTGGCCCCCACCATGGCAGCTTCATCTGGAATGACGTCCAGAATGACATCTGGAAGGTCGTTCGGCTGTCTGGTCTAATTAGCATATTATGCTTTTATTATTATAGATGTTAAAGTTGTGTATTTTTTCTGTGGTCATGATATTTGTCTTCTTGATGTTCAAATGCAGTCCTGCTTTGGCATTTTACTTCTTTGACTTTCATCAGAAGTCATTTCAAATTATTGTTACTTTCTGCTAGTAAAATGGTGTCATCTGCATATATTGTTACTGATAGTTCTTCCATCAATAATCAAGATATAAGTTATTATTACCAAATTCAGTATTGCAGATACTGTGTAAAATGCTAAGTCTAATTTTTTCACATTTTATTACATTTCCCCTAATAAGTTATTTGAATAGGTGTTCTATACGTAACAATTCACAGGGAGAAAGTATCAGGAGAAAGTAGAGAGGTAAGATTGGGATCCCGTATCTCAGATGCTGGAGGAGAAATTTTTGTTTAAGAGAGAGCAGTTGTTCCTGTTGTGTAACAAACTACCCAAAAGCTTAGTGGGTAAAACAAGTTATTGTTTGTTATCTCTCAAGGTTCTATAGGTGGACTAGGCTCATCCAGGCAGTTCTTAACATGCGTTTCTCATGCATTTGTGACCAGATAGTGGCTGGGTCTGGAGTCATCTGAAGGCTCAACTGGACTGGTCATCCTGGATGGTTTCTTCACTCTTGCTTCCCATGTGGCATCTCATTCTTCAGGGCCTCTCCATGTGGCTTTGCCTTTTTATCCTATGATGATCTGAGAGTAGTAGCACTTCTTACATGGTAACTGACTTCCGAGAGATGGAAAAAGAAACTTCCAGGTCTCCTGCCATATTCTATTGGCCCAGTGTTTCCCTTCCCATGTCCTATTGGCCTAAATAGTCATAGGGCCCACCTGGATCAAGTGGGGGGTACAACGATAGACATTCCACTTTTTGATATGGAAGTGGCACAGTCATACTGCAGAGGAAATAAAGGCTAAGACATAGTTTTTGTGGCCACTTTTGGAAAATACAAAGCATTGAAAATTTAGGGACACTGAACAAGAAGGAGGCTTCTCTTTGTAGCTCCTCTGCTCTGTTTTTATCACAAAATTAAAGTCCTTGTAAGGTAACATTCTAGGATTGAGAAATCTATAGTCCCGGTTTGTCTCTTCTATTATTGAAAGACTTCAAGGAAAATTAAATATGTTTTTATACTTTGGTGCTTTTAACTAAGAATGGTACTTGATGTATCAAAAGATTGCCTGAAAGTAGCTCAAATAAACACAACAAAATATGGTGCACAAATTTAAAAAGTCACAAGATAGAGACTTATATTACCATAATAATCCTCCACATAAAACTTTATTGGCCTTTGGATGTTTTATTTTTCTGAGTGACAAATTGACACTATCCAATATTTTATTCCTGATAAGCATATGTTACTGAAATGATGTTAATTTTAAAAACTGGGTATTTTAAAACAACAAACCTTTGAATTTCTCATCTAAAACAATATTTCATGTTGCATAGAGTTTGTCCTATCAACATTTTTTATTGATTTAGTGTGAAGACAATTTTAAAAATGCTGATGTGCTTGGAAAACCAGAAGGGTGATAGAAAAACCAAGACTTGCATTACAAGATTATGTAAACATTGTAAAGTGCCTTTAAATAACAATTAAGGTAGAGAGTATATATCTTATTATAAGTCCCTTAAATTTAGTTAATTAAAAAAAGAAACTTTGCAAAACGTGATTATTATAAGAATGGTCGTAAAGAAATTGAAATCATTTTTATAATTCTATGAACCTTTCAGTTTTCTTCTAGATACTGCCTGCTGTTTTAATTTGTTTTTTAAAATAAATATTTTAAGGTCATCTTTTGTTCCGTTCTTCTTTATGGAAAACCCGTTTGTGAATGCATAGCTATGCTGTATAAGCTATGCTGTGTATTTCCCTTGTCATGGGACTCCTTTTTCACTTCTTTTCTCTCTATTTCATCTGGAGAACAAGTTGGCTCCCTTTTAAAATTTTGTGAAGGCACAAAACAGTATTAAGTGATGGATAAGCAGAAATCCTAATCCAAATACTGCTGTTGAACTTGTGTGATTTCACTTGGCCTTATTTTCCTCTGGATACCAGGGCACTTTGGGGACAAACTATTTGTCCTCTACTTTCTGGGGAAATTATGAGGACTACTGAATACATGAAGGTCCTGCACAAATGTCAAAACAATAAAATACATGTTCTTTGTTCTCATTAGTTTTTCATCTCTCCATCTTCATATACCCAGACTATCAAGGCTCTCAATGTCTACAGATGCATTTATTACAGCATTCATCACTTTACCTTGTAGTTATTTGCTTTTGTACCTGGGTCAGATAGCAGGAAACATTCATATTTGTATTACTTATACTTTGGCACAGTGCCTGACATGTAGTAGGTAATTATTCCAAGTTTCTAAATCTTCCAAGTGTTCAATTTGGATCTTAAATTTGGCACTTAACAACACTGAACGCTTGTCAAATTACCCTAAACTCATCTTTTTATAAGAAAGAGCACACTAATTCTCTGTATCAAAGAATGGATGAGGGATTTGAGATGGATCTTGGGAGTGTTAACGAGGCTCTCCTAATCCATCTCCCCAATCTCTCAGATACTCCCTGTCTACCTTGGAGAAAACTATCAGTAAAGGTGTTAATGGGTCTCAAGGTCACTCTAGTGCCTGGGAACAATGTTTGAAGGGCTTTTTGGAAAAACTAGGAACCTGGAGGAGGATTATTGATTTGGGGGCTGGAGCATGGAATGATGGAGACACTCCCTGCTAGACTGGTGCTTCAAAACATGCCACAGAACAAGGTAAATACTCACTCAATGCAACTAGAGTGCATGAGTAAAGAAAACTAGTAGACATGGCCACTCCGAGCTGAATTTCCTGACCACAGACCCCAAACTCTTTAAATTCGTGCACCCAGAGACAGAGGTGATCACTTGGTGGGAGGCAGAGGTGAGCCTGCTCAGGGGTCTGCTCCGCAGTTGGTGGTGGAATGGAGGATCTCAAACATTCTACTCTCCCTTGTTTGTGACTTTCCATCTTCAAACCTTCATCAGGCTGAACTATTGCTGTCGTCTCTGAACCAGGAAAGATGCTAAAACTTACAGGCCTATTTTCTGTTTAACTGTATGGAATTATGGAATTAATGAAATTGGTGAGGAAGTGACAGTCGGACGCTGTGAGGTTCAGGAAAAAGTCTTTATTAAAGCAGCACTGCTGGTTCAGGGGACCCTAAGATCCAGATCCTAAACAACCTGGACAATGAGATTTTCTCTCTATATATATTGGAAGGGTTAAAGAGAATAAAATGGGGAAAGAAAAATTTATTGTACTTAGCAGATATCTTGCAGCTTTGAGCACAACATAGCTCAGATAAACAGAAGACACCTGGCATGGGAGGAACCAAGGACAGACCAGATAATTAAGAAGGGGCAGTGACTAGACTATAGGCTAACAAGAATATGCATTAGGGATATTAATTAACTTAGGTACAGAGTTCCTGCTAGTCTCCTACATTCTTTCACAAATGAAGTTAATTATTGGCTAGCAAGAGAGTGCAGTAGAAAGCAGGTTACTGGGACTAATTCAGATTGCTAGCCCCTAAAATGTCTTATGCTCCCCATCCTAACAATTATTGAATACCTATCTCATGCCAGACAGTATGCTGGGGATTAAAGGCTGAACTTTCAAGGTTCCCTTTCATTAATTGCTGTTCTCTGGAGGCACCTACTTTCCCCCTCCTTGGTAGCTAGCTGGGTTAGATGAGGTAATGAGGTGAACTATTAGGTTAACCCTCTAGAAGTCAGTTAGATTTAATCTGTTTTGTTAAAGAATTATGCCTGTTATCCTAGCAGTCATCTAAAAAAATGTGCTATGAGTAAGCTGGGCTTCCTGCTATGGAGAGTAGAGATGAGTCACCCCATCTATCACACCATCAGAAAAACGGAAAACCTCACTCTCTGGCAGTGGGGACCAATGGCAGCAACTTTGTAAGTGAAGGGCAGGATGTCACATTGCACCAAAACACAGTCTTCTTGGAGCAATCTTTTATATATAGGTATATGTACATACATACACACATACCCACCTATTTTTCTATCTAATATAAAAAAACACATTAAATTTGCCTTGAGCTTTTTCAATAATGGGATAGACAGGCCAAGATTATAGATTTCTCAATCCTGGCACTTTTTTAGGATTTTTGTGTGTGATACGAACAAAGCAGAGGCGCTTCAAAGAGAAGTCCCCGCACTGTTCATTGCCCATGAGGTTTTACTGCTGTGGCAGGTTGTACTTTCCAAAGATGGCCACAAAAATATCTGTCAGCCTACATTCCCTCTGCCACGATAGACGCTCCCACATCAAAAAGAGGCGCGTCTATCTTTGTACCCCATATGTATATGTGTGTGGATACGTATACATGGGCAGCTCCTTAAAGGACTCTGAGGTAGATGGGCTGAGAGGGAAGAAAGGCTGTACAGGACAAGTTGAGAAAACACAGTTTCTTGGATTCACATTATCCTGATGTGGCAGGCGGCAGGAGCTAAGGGCATGTTCAGTGGACGTTAGAAATGGACTGTGGGGTTGAATGTAGAGAGTCTGTGGTGTCTACTCAGAATACTAAGAGGCTGTGGTTAGCAAATCTGGTTTAGATTGTGCATATTTTTCAAAATAGCATAAATCTCAGCTGAACATTATTTTTCCTGCCCTGGTTTATAATGTTTTTCTTTCAATTCCAAGACAAAAAGACATAAAGGTGATTATCATGATAAAAACATTTTTAAAAATGTTTTCAAAAACACCTAGAATTTAAGGGTTAGTCCTTTTCTGCTTGGTTAATCTTATTTATTTACTTATTTTTAAATTAAGACAAAGCTGTTTCTGTTGTTCAGCAATGCGGACTTGGGTTCTGTTCTT